>NC_141877.1:185922998-186224020 GCF_056163025.1 Triticum urartu | reverse complement strand
TTCTAAATTTGTAACAATGAACAGGCAGTCGTATTCATAAGGTAAATATGAGATGAGATAGAACAATTACACGACGATAGATTCCACCAGTATAGGTAGCCAATCTGTGTGTCGACGGCGTTAACGATGCCATCATGCACTATAGCATCAGACAGAAATGTTGCCTCAACAGGATTGACGATGAGCTATAACCATGTATGGCGACCGGATTCCGGATAGTATAATCCCATGTTGAACAAGGCAATGAGCCTGTAATCCATGTGGTCTTCTGATGGCATGGGCACTTCACAGATTACAACTTTAAGCAAACAGAGGTCAAGCCAAAATCTCCACGTGTCTCATGCATATTAGGCAGGAGTGTCCAGCGGGCCGCGAGGCTCGATGGCGGCGATATCCAACGATGGAAGGGTGATCTCTCGCTGGGCATAGATATCCACAAGATCCACGGACTACCGGATTGGTGGATGAGGACGATCCAGTTGGCCTTCATGCCCGCCCAGTAGTGGCCGCACAAAAAGGACATGCGGACGGGTAATGGTAGCATGTCGAGGGGCACCACGGCAACCTCCGTAGGATCGTCAAGTCGGTGTCTAGGCCACCTGCGAGGATTGGGCATCAGCAAGCAGGGTGTCTTGAAAAGAGCTGGCCTGTTGTAGACGAGTAGACGGTACAAAGGCACTGAGCATGCGGCTAGACAGACGGTCCTGAGCAGGTCCATACGATTACAGATATGCTCCAAGAGAACATCGGGGAGGGAATTCCAATCGCGGCTCTGCCTGTCAGTCGGTTCTGCCATGGGGTTTTTAGGGCACTGAGTGATTGGGGTTTTCGGTGCATGCGAGCCAGCGGGGAAGTGGATTTAGTGGGCAAGCAAAGAAGATGGTACGCGCGAGCTACCAAGGAAGATGGCACGGATGGGCGAGTAGTGAGAGGGGGGAAATGGTGTGCGGCCGACGATGGGGAAGAGAGTAGGAAAGAAGAAGAGAGGAGGAACAAGAGTGAAAGACGGCGAAGAAAGTGCAGTAAATCTCAATTCTACTACTACTACTACTACTACTACTACTAGTACTACTACGAGGATGTATCGTCCTTCGGAGTTTAAATAGTTACGCCGATGACATGTGGGTCTACCTCAAGAGGGCCCATATGTCAGTTAATGGAGGAGAGAGGTATGTAGGCATATTTGCGGAAGCATGCTCCACTAGCAAATATGATGGTAGTACTGGGTAAGGCTGATTTAGTAACACCAACACGCTGGTTCAGCTTATTAATTAAGTGTCCCATCTGCTGCAGCGTGTATTGTCACTTCACTGTGAAGACTAGTTGAATAGTTCTCTCTGACCGAGATGGGTTGCAAGGACTTCCTATCTATAGTATCCCTATGACTTGTGACGACCTGAGACTGGCGCTCCGGAAGCCTTCCATGTATTTCGTTGTAGTTGTGTGTTCCATTTGTTTGTTGCATTTCATCATAGCATCATGTACATTGCATTCACATGTTTTTTTCAAAACACGCATCCCTGCGTAGTTGCTGGTTCTCCTCGTTGTTTTCATTGACCGTTCCGAGACCAATGAGGTTTTTCGATTCCCTCTTGTCAAACCACCTAACCCCTCTTTGCATAGTGCATTGACCCTCGCGTGCGTGTCCGAAACTTACCCGAACCCGAACTGGGCTGTCGTTATCGATTGGTTCAGATCATTTCCGAACATCCTTAAGATATCTTCCGTTTCTCCATTGGACTCCCCTAACCTTTTGTTCTCGACCGCCCGATCCCGATCCAATGATCCAAATCCTCCCTCCTTTTTACCTACTTACTATATAATCAAAGAAACCATAAAAATCTAGGGATCATGTCCCATCCATTCCGTGTCCGCCGCCACCACCATCTTCTTGGGGATTCGCGCTGCCCAACCTCCTGCAGCCACCCACTCTCCCTCGAATCCTCCATTGAGCCAATCCCGGCCTCTCTGGGATCCATCCAGCCGCCTGGCCCTGTTGGGGAACATAGAATTTCAAAAAAATTCCTACAATCACGCAAGATCTATCTAGGAGAAGCATAGAAATGAGCGGGGAGAGTGTGTCCACGTACCCTAGTGGACCCAAAGCTGAAGCGTTTATTAACGCGGTTGATGTAGTCGAACGTCTTCGCGATCCAACCGATCTAGTACCAAATGCACAACACCTCCACGATCTACACATGTTCAGCTCGATGACGTCCCTTGAACTCTAGATCCAGCTGAGGCCGCGGGAGGGTTTCGTCAGCATAACGGCGTGGTGACGGTGATGATGAAGTTACCGACGCAGGGCTTTGCCTAAGCACTACGACAATATGACTGAGGTGGAAATCCGTGGAGGGGGGCACCGCACACGGCTAAGAAATCAACTTGTGTGTCTATGGGGTGCCCCCCTCCCCGGTATATAAAGGAGGGGAGGAGGAGGAGGGCCGGCATCAAGGGGCGCGCTCAAAGGGGGGATTCCTACTCCTAGTAGGAGTTGGTTTCCCCCTTTCCTAGTCCAAGTAGGAGAAGAAGGAAGGAGAGGGAGAGGGAGAAGGAAAGAGGGGGGCGCCGCCCCCTCCTAGTCGAATTCGGACCAGCCCATGGGGGCGTGCTGCCTCCCCTTGTGGCCCTTCTCTCGTTTCCACTAAAGCCCAATAAGGCCCAATACTTCCCATGGTGAATTCCCGTAACTCCCCGGTTCTCCGAAAAATATCCGAATCACTCGGAACCTTTCCTATGTCCGAATATAGCCTTCCAATATATGAATCTTTACCTCTCGACCATTTCGAGACACCTCGTCATGTTCGTGATCTCATCCGGGACTCCGAACAAACTTCAGTTATCAAATCACATAACTCATAATAAAAATCGTCATTGAACGATAAGCGTGCGAACCCTACAGGTTTGAGAACTATACGTTATTCCCTTTCTCATCGGTGTGTTACTTGCCCGAGATTTGATCATCGGTATCATCATACCTAGTTCAATCTCGTCACCGGCAAGTCTCTTTATTCGTTCTGTAATGCATCATCCCGCAACTAACTCATTAGTCACATTGCTTGCAAGGCTTATAGTGATGTGCATTACCGACGGGGCCCAGAGATACCTCTCCGATAATCGGAGTGACAAATCCTAATCTCGATCTATGCCAACTCAATAAACACCATCGTAGACACCTTTAGAGCATCTTTATAATCACCTAGTTATGTTGTGATGTTTGACAGCACACTAAGTGTTCCTCCAATATTCGGGAGTTGCATAATCTCATAGTCATAGGAACATGTATAAGTCATGAAGAAAGCAATAGCAATAAACTAAACGATCATAGTGCTAAGCTAGCGGATGGGTCTAGTCCATCACATCATTCTCAAATGATGTGATCCCGTTCATCAAATGACAACACATGTCCATGGCTAGGAAACTTGACCATCTTTGATTAACGAGCTAGTCAAGTAGAGGCATACTAGGGACACTTTGTTTGTCTATGTATTCACACACGTACTAAGTTTCCGGTTAATACAATTTTAGCATGAATAATAAACATTTATCATGATATAAGGAAATATAAATCACAACTTTATTATTGCCTCTAGGGCATATTTCCTTCAGTCTCCCACTTGCACTAGAGTCAATAATCTAGTTCACATCGTCATGTGATTTCACACCAATAGTTCACATCTTTATGTGATTAGTTCATGTCTTCATGTGACTAATACCCAATGGGTTTACTAGAGTCAATAATTTAGTTCACATCGCTATGTGATTAACACCCAAAGAGTGATCATGTTTTGCTTTTGAGAGAAGTTTAGTCTACAGGTCTGTAACATTCAGATCTGTATGTATTTTGCAAATTTCTATGTCTACAATACTCTGCACGGAGCTACTCTAGCTAATTTCTCCCTATTTCAATATGTATCTAGATCGAGACTTAGAGTCATCTAGATCGGTGTAAAAGCTTGCATCGACGTAACTCTTTACGATGAACTCTTTTATCACCTCCATAACCTAGAAATATTTCCTTAGTCCTGTAAGGATAATTTTGACCGTTGTCCAGTGATCTACTCCTAGATCACTATTATACTCCCTTGCCAAAATCATGCTAAGGTATACAATAGGTCTGGTACACGGTATAGCATACTTTATAGAACTTTCTATTTTCTGCCATGGCCGGGTTTTGAGTCTTTACTCAATTTCACACCTTACAATTCAGGCAAGAACTCCTTCTTTGGCTGATCCATTTTGAACTCCTTCAAAATCTTATCAAGGTATGTACTCATTGAAAGTCTTATCAAGCGTCTTGATCTATCTTTATAGATCTTGATGCCCAATATGTAAGTAGCTATATAGCTAATTCTTTCTTTAAAAACTCCTTTCAAATTCTCCTTTATGCTTTCGAGAAAATTCTACATCATTTCTGATCAACAATATGTCATTCACATATACTTATCAAAAAGGATGTAGTGCTCCCACTCACTTTCTTGTAAATACAGGCTTCATCGCAAGTCTGTATAAAACTATATGCTTTGATCAACTGATCAAAGCGTATATTCAAACTCCGAGATGCTTGCACCAGTCCATAGATGGATCGCTGGAGCTTGCACACTTTGTTAACACCTTTAGGATTGACAAAACCTTCTGGTTGCATCATATACAACTCTTTTTTAGTAAATCCATTAAGGAATGTAGTTTTGATATCCATTTGCCAGATTTCATAAAAAGCGGCAACTGCTAACACGATTCAGACATACTTTTAAGCATCAATATGAGTGAGAAAATCTCATCATAGTCAACACCTTGAACTTGTCGAAAACCTTTTGCGACAATTCGAGCTTTGTAGATAGTAACACTACTATCAGTGTCCGTCTTCATCTTGAAGGTCCATTTATTCTGAATGGCTCACCGATCATCGGGTAAGTCAATCAAAGTCCATACTTTGTTCTCATATATGGATCCCATATCAGATTTCATGGCCTTAAGCCATTTCGCGGAGTCTGGACTCATCATCGCTTCCTCATAGTTTTAGGTTCGTCATAGTCTAGTAACATGACTTCCAGAACAGGATTACCATACCACTCCGGTGCGGAACATACTCTGGTTGACCTACAAGGTTCGGCAGTAACTTGATCTGAAGTTTCATGATCATCATTATTAATTTCCTCACTAATTGGTGTAGGCATCACTGGAACTGATTTCTCTGATGAACTACTTTCCAATTCGGGAGAAGGTACAATTACCTCATCAAGTTCTACTTTCCTCCCACTCACTTCTTTCAAGATAAACTCCTTCTCTAGCAAGGATCCGCTCAGAGCAACAAAGATCTTGCCTTCGGATCTGTGATAGAAGGTGTACCTAACAGTTTCTTTTCGGTATCCTATGAAGACGCACTTCTCCGATTTGGGTTTGAGCTTATCAGGCTGAAACTTTTTCACATAAGCATCGCAACCCCAAACTTTAAGAAATGACAGCTTAGGTTTCTTGCTAAACCACTGTTCATACGGTGTCATCTCAACGGATTTTTAGATGGTGCCCTATTTAACATGAATGCAGCTGTCTCTAATGCATAACCCCAAAACGATAGTGGTAAATCGGTAAGAGACATCATAGATCACACCATATCTAATAAAGTACAGTTATGACGTTCGGACACACCATTACGATGTGGTGTTCCAGGCGGCGTGAGTTGCGAAACTGTTCGACATTGTTTCAACTGAAGGCCAAACTTTTAACTCAAATATTTTGTCTCCGCGATCAGGTCATAGAAACTTTATTTTCTTGTGACAATGATTCTCCACTTTACTCTGAAATTCTTTGAACTTTTCAAATGTTTCAGACTTGCGTTTCATTATGTAGATATACCCATATCTGCTTAAATCATCTATGAAGATCAGAAAATAACGATACCGCCACGAGCCTCAACACTCATCACATCGCATACATCCGTATGTATTATTTCCAATAAGTCAGTGGTTCGCTCCATTGTTACGGAGAACAGAGTCTTAGTCATCTTGCCCATGAGGCATGGTTCACAAGCATCAAATGATTCATAATCAACTGATTCCAAAAGTCCATCTGCATGGAGTTTCTTTACGCGCTTTACACCAATATGACCTAAACGGCAGTGCCACAAGTATGTTGCACTATCATTATCAACTTTGCATCTTTTGGCATCAATATGATGAATATGTGTATCACTATGATCGAGATTCAATAAACCATTTACATTAAGTGTATGACCATAGAAGGTTTTATTCATGTAAATAAAACATCAATTATTCTTTGACTTAAATGAACAACCGTATTGCAATAAACATGATCCAATCATATTCATGCTCAACGCAAACACCAAATAACATTTATTTTAGGTTCAACACTAATCCTGAAGGTAAAAGGAGTGTGCGATGGTGATATTATCAAACTTGGAATCATTTCCAACACACATCGTCACCTTGCCCTTAACTAGTCTCTGTTCATTTTGCAACTCATATTTCGAGTTACTAATCTTAGCTACTAAACCAGTGTCAAATACCCTGGGGTTACTATGAACACTAGTAAAGTACACATCAATAACATGTATATCAAATATACTTTTGTAAACTTTTCCATTCTTCTTATCCACCAAGTATTTGGGGTAGTTCCGCACTCAGTGACCATTCCCTTTGCAGTAGAAGCACTTAGTTTCAGGCTTAGGTCTAGCTTTGGGCTTCTTCACGAGAGTGGCAACTTGCTTGCCATTCTTCTTGAAATTCTCTTTCTTTCCCTTGCCCTTTTACTTGAAACTAGTGGTCTTTTCAACCATCAACACTTGCTGCTTTTTCTTGATTTCCACCTTCGCCAATTTCAGCATTGCGAAGAGCTTGGGAATCATTTATGTTATCCCTTGCATATTATAGTTCATCACGAAGTTCTAGTAACTTGGTGATAGTGACTAGAGAACTCTGTCAATCACTATCTTATCTGGAAGATTAACTCCCACTTGATTCAAGTGATTGTAATACTCAAACATTCTAAGCACATGCTCACTAGCTGAGCTATTCTCCTCCATCTTGTAGGTAATGTACTTGTCAGAGGTCTCATACCTCTTAACATGAGCATGAGTCTGAAATACCAATTTCAGCTCTTGGAACATCTCATATGCTCTGTGGCATTCAAAACATTTTTGAAGTCCCGGTTCTAAGCCGTAAAGTATGGCACACTAAACTATCAATTAGTCATCATACCGAGCTTGTCAAACGCTCGTAACGTCTACAACTGATCCTGCAAAAGGTCCATCACCTAGCGTTGCATTAAGGACATAATTCTTCTATGGAGCAATGAGGATAATCCTCAGATCACGGAGCTAGTCCCCATCATTCCTACTAACATCTTTCAACATAGTTTTCTCTAGGAACATATCATAAATAAAACGAGGAAGCTATACGCGAGCAATTGATCTACAACACAGATATGCAAATACTATCAGGACTAAGTTCATGATAAATTTAAGTTCAATTAATCATATTACTGTAAGTTCATCTAGTTCCCCTTAGTGATTTTGGTGTATTGAAGACTTATAAGTTAAGGGACAAATGTGTTTATGAGTGTACACATGTCTATAAGTCTATGAGAAGTTTGATATTTACAGAGAAATTCGACCCCTAAAAATGAAGTTCATCGACTGAAGACTTTGGATTTCTGAAGACTTTCTGAATACTTTGAAAGTGAAGAAATTGGTGCAATCCTGAAGACTTGGTATTCATCTGAGGAACATGAAGCGTGAAGACGTTCATTTTTGTAGTTTCATTTTCTCTTTCTTAAGTCATAGGAAACACCGTACTGTTAAAGGGGGTTGAGGAAGTACTAAGGAAAAATTTCCATGTGATGCTCAACTCAAAATCCTACACCTACCAATCCCTTCGAGTGAAGCCATTGGAAATCTCATACAGTTCAGTCATATTCTTCAGTGACAGAGACGAAGTTCTTCTGGTCTCTGAGGAATTTGTTCTGACTGAGGAGTTAGGAATTCGCTAGTGCGGATTGCCTACAGAGTGAGGAACATGATAGCTCTGAGGATTTTGCTACTCAAATTTCCAACCATTGCTGTGCCTTGTGCCAGCTGTCCCAAAATATCTACCCACCTAACGGTCATATCATTGAAGGGCATTTATATCTTATCATGTCGGGATGCTCCCTAGGATATAAATAGCCATCCCCTACAACCACTAGCTGGTTGGGTGCTCCGAGAGAAACCGACACTTGTCATTTGAGAGCTTCCCATCCTCCGAGGACTTTGAGCGAAAATCATCAAGTGAGGAAAACCCAAACCCAAACACCTAAAAAACCCAAGTGATTGAGCATCACTGAAGAGATTGATCCTGCGTGGATCTGACGCTCGTTACCTTTGAAGACTGTGCTTCTTCACTGAGTGTCCAAGTTTGTGAAGGTTCGGATGTCACCTGAAGACTTACCAGACGGTTAGGCGTCAAGGTTTAGAGCATCCAAGAGGAATTGTGGATCACCGAGTGACCAAGTTTGTGAAGGTTCGGAAGTCACCTGAAGACTTACCACGAGTGATTAGGCGAGGTATGTGTGACCTTAGCTCAAGGAAAATACGGTGAGGACTGTGTGTCCGAGACTATGTGTCCTCAGGTTTAAATACCTAGCCGCTCCAACCAGATGTACAACTGAGACAGCAGTTGGAACTGGTCTACCAAATCATTGTCTTCACCAAGCTCACTGGTTCTATTTCTTCAACTCTTTCATTTACTCATAACTATGTTGAGTGCTTGTTTGTATCTGTGTTTGAAGACTTTGACTGAATACTTTCTCAATTTCCTCAGTTCAATTTCTTCAATCTGTTTGTCTTCATCCTGTGTTATCCTGTGTTTACGCTTTCTGTACTCAGTGCTTGTCTTCATTTCATCATGATGACTATGCTCGTGTTCTGTTCTGTTTACTTTTGAGTACCTATTCTGTTGCTAGTACTTCTTTCCTAAGGAACTTCCTCCCCTGCAAATTCCTCAGTGAAGAATTCATAAAAATCGCCTATTCACCCTGATGCGGAGCATCCTACGTACATCAGCATGTACACCTTCATAGCACATCAAGCCCCAAGTGGACCTACCGGACTTAAGGTGAACCCGCTCCTCTTCAAGATTTACATGAATATCTATTGGACTTGGTCGCTACCTCACCTTGGATCATTGTGCATCACTAGGTACAAGGACGACCGCCACCAAGCAGTTGGGGAGCATCCCAGAGACCAAGTAGAAGGACCCCAAGGCCACAAGGAGGAAGAAGGAGTGCAACAAGACCAACTCTGCACCTCCCAGGAAACCCCATGCCCACGGGCCTCGAAGACCCCATGCGCACGGGCTACACAGAGAGCGGGCGCCGGAGCACCCCGTGTGCACGGGCCCAACTTACCCCGTGCGCACGGGCCCTACAGGATGGACGGTTGTGATTGCTGTTTGGGCCTCCTCTTCATCCACCTCATCCCTCACCTCCAGTCACCTATATATTCCGTACCTAGACCATTTGTTAGGGTTAGCAAAGGATATGATAGACATATGAGAGCTTTGCTCCATGGATCCACTCCACTAGGAGATCAAGACCTCCTCTTGGAGTGACCAATATCAAGACCCCACATGTGGGAAGGATCCCCAACATAGGATCATCAAGACCTCTCTCCTCATAGGATTGGGATGAACTAGTATCTTGTACCTTTCCCTTGTTGTTCTTGGATCATTGTGACCTCTTGTATGTTCTTGGATCTAGCATATGTGTGATTGGATCTAGTCAATTGAGTGTTTCCTCTTGTTTTCCCTCTTGTGTTCTTCTTGTTCTTGGGGATTGTCCCTCCAATTCGTGAAAGATCTCCACATAGGGTTCTACCCTATATCATTTTGGTATCATGAGTCATGGTTTTGTCACGAAATTGGAGCCCTCCGCTTTGTTTTCTAGCCTAGTTTTGTTGATTTCGTCCTAAATTCGAAAATTCCCCACCAAAAATAGCCCCAATTTTTTTGTGATTTGTTGGTTTTGATGATGTTTTGTTGGATTTGATCCATGGATTTGCTTGGTTTCAAGTGGATCTAGCTTTCCCCCATCTTTTCCCCACCATCCATCCCCAAAATCTCCCCAATTTTGCCCAAGAAATCTCCATTTTCCGCCTCGAAATCGCGAAATTTCCGCCCACCCCGTGCCCACGGACCCCAGACCCCGTGCGCACTGGCCCCCGAAAACTCTCTGGACACCCCATGCCCACGAACCTATACCGTGCACACGGGATCCCTTGCCCACGGGCTCCTACCCCCGTGCGCACGACCCCCCAGGACAGCCGCGAGTGCTTCACCGTTTTGCCCATAACTTCCACATCCGGAGTCCGATTTTTGCGTTCTTTAGCTCGATTAGTAGCTATTGACATCCCCCATCCACCTAGATAGGTTCCATCACCATTTGACTCCATCAAATTTTTTGGAACTTTGGCATCTTTGCCTAGGGCTTCCACCACAACCTCCGCATAACCACCACAAACTTCCGCAACCTAACCAATTTTGTTCCTTATAGCATTTGTGGTTGCTTCAGTAGCGATTCGAGTCTCCTAAGGTGTTTAGGCTACTTAGGGACGATTGTTTCTTGACGAACCACCACCACCACCATAACTCCCGCATAGGCTTACACCATACACTTCTTCCACCCCAACTTAACCCAATTTTGTTTGTGTTGTGAGTTGTGTCTCCTAAGGTGTTTCGGCTACTTAGGGACCGAGCTTCAAACTCCGACACCGTGTATAGTACACCACCTTACCCTCCTCTTCCACATTGCCTACTCGCATAACCCATCATTGCATTTCGCAATTCCCATTGAGCTTCCGCAACACCACCACCGCATCCCACTACCACCATTTGACTTTTGCCCTTGAGATTTTGAGTTCGCGGTTTTTTCCGTTTCCTAAGGTGTTTCGGCTACTTAGGGACGAGTCTCCATCATCTTGGTATCTACATCAAGAACACCGCCACTCACCATCTTCAAGGACGGTAACCTCGACGACACCATTGTACATTCCCCTTGCAATTGCATTGATAACCCCTAGCCCCTTTTGCGTCACTTGCCTATCGAGACTACCATTTGAGTATTGCCGGCAACGTTACTTGTGCACATTAGTGATCTACACCTCCCATTGCATACATACCATATCATATTGGTATCATCATATCATCTCTTGTGTCACAGATTGTTCCTGCATATACACAATTGCTATCTTGGTTTGTGCATTTCGCATAGTGGCCTTATCAAAAAAAGAGAATAAGCTTTTAAGCAAAAGAAAAGAGAGCAAAGAGCTTGTAAGCAAGTGCCATAGCATCATACCACATTGCACATAAGATTGTCATATCCGATCATCTTGGATCATCTTGAGAAGAACATCGGGAACATCATACATATAGCATACTTGGGATAGAAAGCTCATACATTTTGCATCTTATAGGTTGTGCACAAGTGTCGTATCCGCCTATTGAGAAATCGTGCTAGCGTCTCTCTTGAGTTGTGCAACACGAGCGTTTTCCGTGGATTCCACATTTTGTGCTCATTCCTTGGTTGCACGACCCCATTTATCTATCCGTGTGTGTGTTTCCGTGTGCCACATATTGCTATTGGTCTACTTGTTTCACTTGCAAATTCGTGAATCTTTTCCAACATTATTGACTCTTGCTAACATTTTGCATTAAATTTTTGTGCCACTATCCTCACCGAGCTCCACCATAAGCCTTAATTGTGTAGGTGTGAGAATTGACAAGATCCGGTACCAATTGTGCTATTTCCTTGATACATTATGGAGTGATCTTTGATCCATCCTCAACATTGGATAAGGTACATTGGTCTAGTTCTTTCCTTTCTTCCACTCATATTTGTGTGAGTCTTGATGGATAGGCAAGGCATTTCATCTCCGGTCTTCGACAACAACGACGGCATGAACAACTACATCACCAAAGAGCCAATCTTCGATCTACAACGACAAATGCAAGAAACACAATCAAGATTGCGAGAGTGCATCGAGAACCTCTCCATTGACATTCGCTACTCCAAAGCGAGGAAAAGGGACTACATCGACAACAAGCTTTCTGCAGAAAAGGAGGATCAAGATGCAAGGATGGAGGAGATTCGGGCCTTAATCAAGTCTACTTCCCCTTCGCCATCTTCAAGGAAAAGGAGGAGCAAGCACATCGATCCTCTTCGGAGCACCCAAGCGACACAAGAGCAAGTCATCCATGTCCACATCTCCATGGCAACCACCACCACGTTCGTGATCCATCTCGTCATGAAGGACATGTCACCTCCAAGCAACATGTGCACAACGATGACGAACTACATCTATTACGAGCTCAAGCACGACAACAACATCATCAACATGAAGATGCTCAACAAGCGCAAACGTACAAGTCCGAACAAGCCCTACTTCACGCCAAGTCCATGCTTCATGAGCATAAGAGAAGACCGCGAGACGAGCACCACCAAGACGGAGCTACGGCTATAACAACCACTTCGGCATCTTCGCCAAGTGCTATCCAGGCATCTTCACCTTTGGACGCACGGCATCTTCGCCTACTTCCCACGAGTATGCCTACATTGACTTCATCAAGTCCAAGGCGACCACCTAGAAGTGAGGGCGACACTTCCGTCTTTGGAAGCCCCTCAAGGAAGATGGCCGAGCATGGGAATTTCCCTTCGGTCATGGAGGCAAGCTATGAGGTGCCATATCATATGGACCTCCTACAACAAGACAGCGACAAGAAGGTCGAGCTAGGGCCATCCCCTTCGTCCATGGCGACGAGCATGAACCTCTTCAACAACATGAAGACGATGCCCATATTGGACTCATACTCCGAGTCAAGCTACGAGACGGATCATGAGACCTTATCTTTGGTCTTCGAGGAGAGTGATGATGTGCCATCTTCAGCCTTCATCCACGGCTACGACCACGACATGATTGAGCATGGAGACATTTGCACCAACATCTCTCCGACAACAACATGTGACGAGATGCCCCAATTTCCATGTGAGGAGAGCCACCACCACATGAGTGACATGAGTGACTCCACCACACGTGACATTGAGAGCATTTCCTATGAGAGGATGAGTGTGACCACCACTAGCCCTACACTTGAGAGCATGCCACACATCCTATGTGAGGTTGAGCGCCATTTGAGTGACTCCACCAACCATATGAGTGAGAGCATCCGAGAGGGAGTGAGTGAGCCACAACACTTAGTGAGTGAGGTAGTTGACACGGCATGTGAGGCCACTATGTTTCCCAACGACTTACCCTCTACTCCGAGTGTGTTTTCTTCTTTGGTGCTAGGTTTCCTATATGACGACATGCCTATCCTCGACGAGTCCATCCCTCCAATGACGACGATGGCCATGGTGGACAATGATGCACCCCCCACATGGTTCAATCAAGATGAAGATGACCACGACTTGGTCTTCGACACCTCACCTACAACACATGAGCGATGCTCCAAAGGTAACATAGGTGATGCTGCTTCTCTTGTCTAGGGATGGCAATTTTATCCATGGATCTGGATACCCATGGATACCCGACCCGGTTGGGCAAGGGTATGGAGCACATTTTCGCCCATGGGTCCATGGATATGGATACCCACGAACAGCCGGGTTGGGCATGGTTATAGTTTGTGCTCCATGGATATCCAACGGATACCCGTATGACATGTTGGGCCATATGCCAGTGATATTAGAAAGAGCGAATCAATGGGAAATGGCAGGAAATATGCAATTTGTGCCATGAACTATATGCCGTAGAATCAACCTCTAGTATGTCACACTTAAGGACTCATCGTATTACTTGTTGCCTACTTATGCATGGCTTATGTTGTCATTTGTGAATGAATGATGATGAGTTAATTTTATCTTTGGGAAGGCTTCATGCTGACTTTTCTATGCCCATGGAGCTCCATGGGTATGTGGGTGTCCAGTGGGTTTGGGCATGGGCACAAGTTGTGCCCATGGATAATTTGGTGGATGGGCAGAGGGTAGGAAGATGAGTCATGGATTGGATTTGGACCAGCTCCACCCGCCCCAAACCCGACCCATTGCCATCCCTACTCTTGTCCCACTAGTGGACTATTTTAAGAATGATTGCTTGCATGATGTTGACATACCTATACCCATGCTTCATGCTAGTGCGACTTCTTCATGCCATGACTTACCTATTTATGATAAATATGATGATGAGCATGTTGATTTGCCTAGTTGTGATGCCATGCTACATAGGATATCATGTGAAAATTCTTTTGGTCAAATCATGTTTGACAATCCATTAACCTTGTCATATGCTATGAGTGAGATCTCCCATATTGCATCTTTTCAATCTCAACATAGTAACTATGCATGCCCCATTACAATCAATCCCATTTGCACTTATGGCATAGATGACGAGATGATGGTCATTGGCTTTTGTTTTTCATGTGATGATATTGCCATGCTTCCTTTACATGATTTGCGCAATTCATCTACTATGCCATGCCATGATCACATTGCTCCAAATATGCATTATTTTGAATGTTGTCAATATTCTCCATGTGATGTTTCCATTAATGCTCATGAGGAGACCCCCATAGTTTCCTCATACATATTAGGAGATTTTGATGCATTCCATACTTTGCATGATTCTCATAATTGCTTGCACCATATGCATTCCATGAATAACAATGCTCTACATATTTCTTGTGATGCATTACACAATTTGAGTCTCCATTATGCTATACATAACAACAAACCTATCATGATGGCTGACATGTTTCTATATCATGCATCTCATTTATTTGATCATTGGCTATTTTGTGCTAACCAACACTTGCATGTGCGCATCATGATGGATGATGTGTACATCTACCACGCACACACAATTTTCCCTTTGTTTTTGTTGTGTGTAGGTACTCACATATACTTGTCAACCTCTGAATCCCAAGAGTTGATGAAACGAGCTCTTGAGAGCAAAGATGACTTGGGATCCGGTGAACTATCCTTTCCACCACTCCCTTCGCGCAACGACTACGCGCATCTCCCTCACTTGGCTCTCACATGGCTATGGGCTATATACCGCTTCTCGCTTCTTGCTCATTTTACCGTGTTCACTTTGCATGTTATGCTTGCTTCTATGCCTTTGCCATGTAATTGTGACCCTTGCTTGCATTTACCCATGATTCACAATTATGTTACTCCTATGTGTATTTGCATGCTTGGTGGAGATCCTTGTTGCTATTGCCATGTTTATCATGTGCCTCATGCTAGTGTTGATTCTTGTGTTGGGAGAGTCATGATGTTCCATTGCTATTTACATAGGACTTCTTGCCAATACAATGATGATACCTTCTTAATATCTTGCTTTCATGCTTGTGCTATGTCATGTGAATTATGCATGCACACTATTTGCACCCAAGACATGTTTGCCATGATTCCCCCTAGTATGTTGCATCTTTGCAATACTAGCTTGCTTTCCTTGATTCCCATGATTGCTTGCTTTGTCGCATCACCCATGTTCCATTATTCATTGCTTTCTTGGTTGATGACGTATATGTTCATGCCTCTCACATGATATATTTTGTTCATTGCCGCTTTCCTCCAATTGTTGCACCTATGATTATTGATCTTGGAGACTTGGACACTTTACTTGTGATGCATGCTTGCTTGATTGCGCCTATTCTATTTGGTTGTTCTCGCATCATATGCCTCCATACTATGAAATGCTCCCTTGTACTTTCTTATGATGAGCATGATGCATCCACTTGTTGGGTATTTTACCACACGAATGATAGGTTTTGCATCTCCGCTAACCTCGTTTGTTTTTCCGAGTGTTTGTCATGTTCTTTCATGTTGAAGGATTCACAAGGCGATACCGTCATGACACAATTTGTTCATGTGAAGGCGTACACGATGTGCAACACCAACATTTGCGAGAATCTCCTAAAGGTGAACTCCTTCAAATATGCATATTGGATGGGTCACACTTTCATTGTTGTTTCCTTCTTGTTGTCTACATGGTACATCTCGCGAACGAAGGAGCAACATTGAAGATTGACTCTATGGACCTTCACATTGAGGAGCGCTCGGACTTATTGGAGGCACCTTCGAACCTCCACTCATGCAACGACATCGAGCATTGGTACGCCAACTCCTCCATACTTGTTGATTGTGCTCACCCATGTCATGCTCGATGGACATATCATACACATGACAAATTTGCATCTTATGCATGGATTGACTCACATTATGATTGCCTTGTTGCATCTATTTCCATGTCATCCATGATATATGAGCTTGTGCATTTCCTTAGCAAATTTGTTGTGATCTTTCTTGATGGCATATTCATACATCATGATCTTATTTCCTACCATCAATTGCATGATCATATCACATTGAGCATCCATTACCATATTCATGCTATTGATAAACCGTCTCACTATGACATCATTTTGCATCGTGGTTGCATTGATCATATTCACAATACATTTGTGTGCACAATGAATGCTTTTTCCCCCATGAATGCTTTGCATACCATTCCATATCTTTTGGATAAGCTTCATGCACCTTGTCATGCTCACTCTTGTTGCACGGACTCATTCTTACATGATGGACACCTTGTGTGCGCTAACCATTGTATTTCTGAGTGTCGCTTGTGTTTGCTCTTTTTGCATGTATACCACTCCGGAGACACCTTGGAGTACTTGGATTGCACCATGTCTTCAACTCCGTCCAACTTCAAGTCTGTCCACGACAACCGTTTCCATGGTGATGAGGATCACGATCTGAGGTCGGATCTTTCCCAAGGGAGGGGAGATGATGCGCAGCATCCTACGTACATCACCATGTACACCTTCATAGCACATCAAGCCCCAAGTGGACCTACCGGACTTAAGGTGAACCTGCTCCTCTTCAAGATTTACATGAATATCTATTGGACTTGGTCGCTACCTCACCTTGATCATTGTGCATCACTAGGTACAAGGACGACTGCCACCAAGCAGTTGGAGAGCATCCCGGAGACCAAGTAGAAGGACCCCAAGGCCACAAGGAGGAAGAAGGAGTGCAACAAGACCAACTCTGCACCTCCCAGGTGACCCTGTGCCCACGGGCCTCGAAGACCCCGTGCGCACGGGCTACACAGAGAGCTGGCGCCAGAGCACCCCGTGCGCACGGGCCTGTACCGTGCCCACGGGACCCCCGTGCGCACGGGCCCAACTTATCCCGTGCGCACGGGCCCTACAGGATGGACGGCTGTGATTGCTGTTTGGGCCTCCTCTTCATCCACCTCATCCCTCACCTCCAGCCACCTATATATTCCGTACCTAGACCATTTGTTAGGGTTAGCAAAGGATATGATAGACATATGAGAGCTTTGCTCCATGGATCCACTCCACTAGGAGATCAAGACCTCCTCTTGGAGTGACCAATATCAAGACCCCACATGTGGGAAGGATCCCCAACATAGGATCATCAAGACCTCTCTCCTCATAGGATTGGGATGAACTAGTATCTTGTATCTTTCCCTTGTTGTTCTTGGATCATTGTGACCTCTTGTATGTTCTTGGATCTAGCATATGTGTGATTGGATATAGTCAATTGAGTGTTTCCTCTTGTTTTCCGTCATGTGTTCTTCTTGTTCTTGGGGATTCTCCCTCCAATTCGTGAAAGATCTCCACATAGGGTTCCACCCTATATCACACCCCCCTCTAGTCGATATAATGCACTTTCAATTGGTACCAGAGAAAGGTACTCCCTTGTTGTGTGTGATTTTGGTTTAACCGCCTGGAGTTTTAGTTATGTCGACCAAAAGTATGATCAAGGTCTCTGCTGGGTGTCCTACCTTCGATGTACGGACTACCCCTACTGGAAAAATAAGATGCGAATGCCTCTTGAGGCAATTGATAACGATCTCTGGTATGTTGTGGAAAATGGTGTTCCCTCAGTCACACCTTCTCCGAATGCTGCTGATGTGAAGAGATTCAAGAAACTCGACTCTCAAGCGGAGAATATGATATGTGGCCATCTGAGCAAAGGACAGTATGGAAGAGTGAGTGCTTTGGAAACTGCTAAGCTTATCTGGGATAGGCTGTCCAAAGTCAATGAAGGAGTCTCATCACAGCATGACTCTCGAGTTGATGTTCTTCGCAATCTCTTCAACTGCTTCAAAAGACTCGACAATGAAAATGTTCAACAAACCTTCGATCGCCTCACTAACATCTCAAATGAGCTTCAAGCACTTGGTGCCACTGACATCACCGACCATGAGGTGGTGAAGAAATTGCTGAGATCACTTGATTCCTCATTTGATACTCTAGCATTGCTGATACAAGAATGTGCTGATTACAAGTCACTTGATCCCGCTGATATCCTCGAGAGGCTAAATACTCATGAGTTCCAGCTTGCTGAGAAGAGACATCTCTATGGTTCGAGCTATGGCAGATCACGTGCCCTGAAGGCCAAGGCAGTGTCTGACTCTGAAGATGAAGATTCTGGTAGCAGCCTTGGTGATCCTGAAGAACTGAGCCATGAGCTAGCACTGCTCTTGAAGAAATTCCAAAAGTTCTCAAGACGTGGTCGCTTTGGAAAATCCTCAAGGAGCAATGATTCCTCATCCAGTGACTATAAGAAGAGGCTTTGTCACAAATGCAAGAAACCTGGACACTGCATTCAAGATTGTCCTTAGTGGGAAAAGGAATCAAAGAAGAAGAAATACAAGGATTACAGTTCTGATGATGCAAAGAAAAAGAAGAAATCCTCAAAATATTCATCATCAAAATCCTCAAAGTCTTCATCTTACAAGAAGAGCAGCACCAAGAAGGCTAGGGAGTTCATTGGCAAGGAAATGGACTCTGAGGCTGAATCTGAGGAACATGAGGAAGAGGAGGCATCTAAGGAGTCTGAGTCTGGTGTGGCGAGCTTGGCTCTCACTACTGCTTTTGTCAGCAAGTCCATCTTCAACTCTGAAGAAAATGGCTTCACCAACATGGCTGATGGACACAATGAAGACTACGCTCCCACCTATTGCTTCATGGCAAAAGGTGCCAAGGTACTCAAATACCCCTCCTCTGAATCAAGTGAGAATGAATCTGATGAAAACCTCAAACCCAGCTACTCCAAACTTGCTAAGATTGTTGTAAAACAACAAAACGCTTTTGAAAAGGTTCAAAACATGCTTGAAAAAAGTGATGATATGTTGGGTGAAGAAATGGATCGCACTAAAACCTTGACTGAAAATCTTCAGAGACTTCAGTCTAGGTTTGACAACCTTCAAGGTCATCATAACACTCTCTTATCTGATCATGAAAAGCTTTCATATGAATTTCTTCAAAGAAAGCAAGATCTTGAAAAGCTAAGAGTGAGTTATGAAGATCTTCAAAAGGAGCGTGATTCATTACTTGCTCAACAAATCAGCGCTTCTCAGGAAGAATTTGTTCCTCCATGCTTGAAGTGCATTGAACGTGAATCTGCTAATTCTTCACCTGAATGTTCAAATGTTGCTAATGTTTCAAATTCTTCACCTGCCTCTGCTATCACTAATTCCATATCTTAGGACATTGCTAGTATCACTGAAGATGCAGGGCTGAAGGAATTGTACATGACAGGCATGTACAAAAGCCTCAAAGGGCATCAGACTATTTGTGATGTCACTACTAGGGAAAACCCTATACATAGAATCTTAGTAGTAGCGTGGCTCAAAAAGGAGCGCTGCTGCTAATTAGCAGTAGCGCGGGTGTGGAAAACCCGCTACTGACAAGTGCTTAGAAGTAGCGCGCTCGGCGTAACCCGCGCTGCTACAAATATGGACCGACAGTGCCCACCCAACTCCATTTAGCAGCAGCGCGGTGCCGCGAGCCGCGCTACTGCTATAGCTATAGCAGTAGCCCGGTTTTTCTGAGGTCTGTACTGCTAATTTTCAAATCTGGCACACTTTTGGTCCCAGTTAGCAGTAGCGCTTGTACCTAAAGCGCGCTACTACTACTTTCTTAGCAGCAGTGCGGTTTACGTCCCGCGCTACTGCTATCCTGCACCCACCACCTTTTCCCCACCCACCCTCCCCCTCCCCCTCCCCCTCCTCTCCCTTTCCCCTACCTCTGCCACTCTCACTCTTCTTCTTCCTTAATACTTCTCCCCCATTACTCTCCCTCTTCTGCCTACCTTTCTCTCTCTTCATTACTCCTACCTAACTACACCACCTCCATTAATGCATCTCCTTTCTCTTTTTCCTTCCCCCTCCACTAGTTGAAGTTGTCTCCTCCCAAATTAGGTAGCTAGGTAGATGTAGTATTTAGTTAAGTGACCTATTTGCCCCCAAACTAGATCTATCTTTGTCAAGAGCTTTGTGCAGTTTTGATGTCCCTACATCATCATCTCCACCGTGTGCTCGATCTCGAGATATAGGTGATTAAAATTTCATGCTTTTGCAAAATGGAAGTATGTTTATGTGTGTGTGATATGTTTATGGAAATTGTGTGTGTGGCATGAGTTGATGCCAAATTGTTCTTTTGAGTTTCCTATGTTTTGCCGAAATGTCGATTTATTTCCGTTTCGGCGAATTCCGGGCAATCTCTAGATCTATATATGTCCTATTTTTAAGGAAGGTCATGCCGAATTTTTGTATAACTTTGATGCATGCACGCATTTTTATAATCAATTTGTTTATTATATTACCGTGCAGAGTTGACGATGGTCAGTGGAACGATGGTGGACAGGTGGTTGCGGTCGGCGGTGCAGGACATGAAAGAAAAGAACCAGACAAAGGTCTTATGTCCGTGTCGAAAATGCAAAGGAATAGTTTGGCTCGACCCCCAGGACAATGGTCGTGTCGAAGCGCACCTGCTCATGACTAGTTTCATGGTTGGCTATACTCGGTGGATAATTGAAGGTGAGGATGACGATGTTGAGGATGCCGACGGGGCAGGCAATGATGACACGGGGCAAGACGAAGAGATGATCGATAATGGCGGCGGGGAAGAGGCCGGACATGGCGGCGGAGAAGGGGCCGGACATGGCAGCGGAGAAGGGGCCAGACATGGCGGTGGAGAAGGGGCCGGAGATGGCAGCAGAGAGAAAGACATGGACTCCACGCAACAGAGTTCGTCGGTACTAAGTTCAATCGTGCGAGACCCTCATGTTCAAGCATTGCTTCGCAAGGAGACAAGTACTGAGAGAGCTGCTTCTAGAGAGGAGGCTAAGCTAGAGCAACTGGTGGTAGACTCGAACACTCCATTGTATGATGGTTACAATCCTGAGGTGACCCGCTTGAGTTTCACGCTCCAACTCCTGAAGACAAAGGCTAAAAACAAATGGACCGACACTAGCCTCGATGCGCATCTCAAGTACCTAAAGGATGTTCTTCCCGCGGGTAATCTATGTCCTAGTAGTGTTGATGAGGCCAAGAAGATCGTGTGCCCTCTTGATCTGCCACATGTTAGATACCATGCATGCATCAACGATTGCATAATTTATCGGAAGGAGCACGCAGAAAAAACAAGCTGTCCGGTGTGCAATGCTTCTCGATACAAGAAGGCCGGGAAGAAATGTCCCCAGAAAGTGGTATGGTACTTACCGATCACTCCTCATCTCCAGAGGTATTTTGTAGATCCCAAGGAAGCAAAGCTAATGCGCTGCCATGCGGAGAGGAAGAAGCCCGACGATGGAGATGATCCGAAGCTGAGACACGTCAAGGATGGAAGCCAGTGGAGAGCGTTGAACAGTTTCTATTAGTATTTTGAATGTGATGCAAGGAACATCGTGCTCGGCGCGTGTACCGATGGCATGAACTCGTTTGGCAACCAGAACACCAATCATAGCACATGGCCCGTGTTTGTATGGATGTACAACCTCCCCCCTGGTTGTGTATGAAATCGAAGTACATTCACATGAGCATGCATATTCAAGGGCCAAAACAACCAGGAAATAATATTAATTTGTATCTAGGGCTACTTCAAGAGGAGTTAGACACATTATGGAAAACACCGGCCAAGACATGGGACGCCAGCAAAGGCGAGTATTTCAACATGAGAGCCGCTCTGATCACGACAGTGCAGGACTATCTCGGTTACGGATATGTGGCAGGCCAGGTGTGCCATGGATATTGCGGATGCACGCGGTGCATGGATGATACGACGTCTCGGCAGCTAACGTCAAGGAAAGATGGCGGGTCTAGGAAAATTGTGTACATGGGGCATCGAAGATGGCTCGAACAGGACGACCCGTGGAGAAACCGTGGAGATCTATTCAATGGTCATGCTGAGCATCGAGGACCTCCACGTAAGCGGAGCCGTGCCGAAATCGATGAGCTGTTGAAAAACTGGAAGGAGTGCCCCACGCCGGGAAAGACGATGAGAAAGGCGCCAGAGCCGCTGCTGAAGGTATGGAAGACGAGGTCTATGTTCTTGGACATGGAGTACTGGCACAAACTCGATACACCTCATTGCCTTGATCAAATGCATATCTGTAAGAATGTCCTTGAGAGCTTGCTCGCAACACTGATGAACATGCCGGATAAGACCAAGGATGGGCCGAAGGCAAGAAAAGACTTGCAAGATTTGAAAAATAGGGAAGATCTACACATGCCGCCCCGTAAAATGTCTGACGAGACGGAGACAGAGGCACGGGAGAAGAAGGGCAAGAAAATAAAGAAAGAGGATTATTGCCCTCCTTCTTGCTTCACCTTAAGTCAGGCTGAGATCCATCAATTCTTTAAGTGCCTTACCGGAGTCAAAGTTAGTTCCGGTTACTGTGGCAAGATAAACAGATATCTAGACACGGACAAGAAAAGGTTCAGTGGGATGAAGTCCCATGACTGTCATGTGATGATGACGCAGATACTACCTGTTGCCCTTAGAGGGATAATGGACAAGCATGTCCGTGACACGCTTATTGGTCTCTGCAACTTTTTCGACGTCATCTCTCGAAAGTCGATCAGTGTGAAGCAGCTCCGAAGGCTACAGGAAGAGATCATTGTGATACTGAATGAGCTTGAGATGTACTTCCCGCCCGCGTTCTTTGACGTGATGGTGCATCTGTGTGTCCATATTGTGGATGACACAATAGACCTGGGGCCGTCATTCCTGCACAACATGATGCCGTTTGAGAGGATGAATGGGATCATCGAAGGATTCGTTCGTAACATGTCCCGGCCGGATGGAAGCATCGTCCAGGGCTATGTGACACAAGAGTGCATCTCTTTCTGTGAGAATTTTCTATATGGCGCAGACCAGCCGCCTGGTGTTAGTGTTGGTTTGCCCGTTAACAAGCACGATGGGAGGCTCGAAGGATAAGGTCACTGCAATGGTCGCAGGGAACTGCACGTGGCATACTCAGATCGATGCAGCGACTTTGACAGAGCAAACTTGGTTGTGCTACAACACCTAGACGAGGTAGATCCTTTCGTGGCACTGCACAAAGAAATTATCGCAAAGAAGTATTGTGACCGGGGGGTATGCAGGACGGACGCCAAAGTTACTAGAGAGCATAACTCCACTTTCCTGCATTGGTTCAAAGAGCATATTATTGCTAATCCCCCGGAGGAGGGCTCTAAGGACGGATTGCTCATATACGCCTTAGCACATGGCCCCTCGCCCAACCTCGTAACCTATCGGGCATATGATATCAATGGATGCACGTTCTACACGGAGGCCAAAGATATGGACAGTGATGATCAGAACTCAGGGGTGACGATGGAATGCATGACCGGCAGTGACAACGGCGCAACTGAACGATTGTATGGAAGGGTCGAGGAGATCTGGGAGCATGACTACTCTGGACTGCACAACACGACGATGTTCCGTGTTAGATGGGCTAAGAATGTCGAAAGAGAAAACCGGATTTTCACTACCATGACTATACCCGACACCAAGAGCGCTACCGTGAACGCTATCGCCAAAAACGAGCCATGGGTACACGCTAAGCACGTGACACAATGCTTCTTCATAACCGACCCATGCAATCCCAGTCGTGTTCTCGTGAGGAGAGGCAAAAGGAACATCGTTGGAATGGATGGAGTCGCCAACGAGGAAGACTATGATCAGTACGGCAACCCAATGAGGGAAGATGATGATGAGGATGAAGTATACGTCAAAAGAAGAATCAATACTACATTACCTAAGAAAAATCGTACTCCATGGAAAAGGCAAAGTCACAATGAGAGGCTCAATTATTCTTCAACGAACAAGAAGGGAAAGAATCTGACTCAAAAACGAAAATGTCAGCGCTGAGGAATATATGTTCCTATTTTGTATGTTATCGGTCAAATGATGTAATATATATATATGTTCCTATTTTGTATACACACTTAGCCAATTATGCATGGGTCCAATGATGTAATATATATGTTCCTATTTTGTATACATATTTAACCGTCAAATGATGCAATATATATTGCCTTCCCTTCGTTCACTGCTCTCGGGAAATAAAAGTGGGAGAAACAGCTACAGTCAAGCTAGCAGTAGTGATTTCCTTATAAAACAACTACAGTCAAGCTAGCAGTAGCGATTTCCTTATAAAACCGCTACAGCTAGTGAAGGTAGTAGCAGCGTGTTTTGTCTAAACGCGCTACATCTAGTGAAGGTAGTAGCAGCGCGTTTTGTCTAAACGCGCTACTGCTACGTCCACTTAACCCAAAATTCTCACTCTCCCTGCTTCATCCCGCCTCTCTTCCCCCCAAATCCCCACTCTCTCCCCCGTTGCACCGCCGCGCCCCGTCGCTCCACCGCGCCCTGGCGCTCGCCCCCGACCCCGGCCGGCGCTCACCCCCGACCCCGGCGCTCGCCCCCGACCCCGACGCGCTCGCCCCCGACCCATCGGCCCTCGCCTCCCTCCTCTGCTTCCCCCTCCCAACCTCGGCCGTCATCGGGCCTACCTCCTCGCCCCTGCACCCTCTGTAACCCCCCCCTCTCTCTCTGCTAGCTAAGGTTCTTCGGTTAATTTACTTAGGTTTTAGTTAGGGCAGTAGGTTAATTAGGTTATCTATTTAGTTATAAATTTTGCAATTGTCCAAATCAACATCCCTTGTTAAAGAAAATTTAGGTAGGCTAAATTTATATGCAAATTTGAACTGGACATGTGATATGTGGATATGTCATGTTTTGGACATGTCATGCTTGGAATTTGAACATGTCATTTGGACATGTGATGTTTTGGTTCAATTTTGGTAAATGATCCGAGTGGCCTATGTTACGCCAGAATGTTGATTCATTTCTGTTCCGGTGAATTTCAGGCGCTCGATATGTCCATTTTTTAGCAAAGGTCATGCCGAAATTTGCCGTGAATAAAGGCATGATTTGTGCTACATAGTTGGCATATCGAGTGCTGGCACATAGATTTCTTTTTTATGTCATTTCTCATTTATTCATAATTTTAGAAATAAACGAGGACACCTAATCATAGGAAACATGTCGAACAATGAAGAAACTGAGCCTTCTGACCAATATGTAGACGAGATGGATTATGAGGGTGAACAAGAGTACCTCAACTATTTGACTGCTAAGCAAGGTTTGCAGGTCGGCCTCGATGATGGTACTGACGCCGACATCGACACCGACGGCGCCAGCACCGATGGCGGCGCCGAGACCGACGGGGAAGGTACCAGAGGGGAAGATACCGGCGGGGAAGGTACCGTCGCCGATGCCGCTACCGAAAAGAGGAAGCATAAGAAGCAGAGGATACGAAAACCTAACAAACTAGGGATTGGACGACTTGTGATCACAAAGATGGCACCAGGCAAGTTTGAGCCATTAGAGCCGGAAGAACCTCGCAGGTGCTCTGGGAACCAATTAGGATGCATCCTACGGGAATGTGCGAGCATCAACGACGATGACTTAAGGAGGAAAGAACATTTGACGTAGTTGCTCCTAACGAAGTTGCACAAGAGATTCAAGTTCCCGACTGGGATGATAACATAGAACAACCGTGGGATGATCCGAAGATGAAAAAGATTAACAATCACGCCATGGGCATGTTTAGCAATGATTTGGCCTCCTGGAAAGGGAGGGTGAAACGAGCTATTGAGGCTGACGAACCCCTGTCCAAGATTCTGGAGGAAAATCTGACACTTACGGAAGAGGAGTTCGAAAAGTTCAAGGACACTTGCGCTACCGAGGCAGCCAAGGCTAAGGCTGCGAAATTCAAGAGCCTTCAACAAAGGAACACGGGGAAGCATCGCCTCGAAAGCCGTGGCTACCTCGATAAAAGGCCCATATGGGATAAGGAGGACGCGGAACATGAAGCCGCGGGTCTCCCAGACCCCTTCGCGAAGTTCACTAACCCCTTGGAGCGTGACTTCATCAGGGCCCACTAAAAGTGGGACCAGGAGAAAAAGGTTTTTTACACGGACCAGATCACGAGGAAATTGATTAGACTACTGGAGAAGCATCACCAGCTTGCAGCCGAAAGCCCTACTTCTCCGACGAGGCCCAAGTGGGACACCCCTCTCAACCGGGCCTTGAACGAACTTAAGGGACTCCCTTTGGGCCAGCGGCCGCAATATGGTCATGTGCACGGTGCTGGAGACGGCGCCACGTGGAAGGTGTTTTACAACAAGGGCCCATAGGCCAAGAAGCAGAAAAATAAGTTTAGGCAGGCGGACATCGACACAAATGTGAAGCTTGCATTCGAGAAAAAAGCAGCTGATGCGCGGAAAAAACAACCGAGGAGAAAAATGAGTTGCTACAGCAGGCAGTCAATGCAGCTGTAACTGCCTGCAGAAATGATTTTGCTACTAACTTGGTTCCAGCTATCATCTACTGGACAAAGGAAAATCCAGACAAGACGGTACATGATTTCCCGATGCCCAGTTTCGTCGGGAGCAACTCCATGAACAACAACAACACCGCACCATCACTTGCTCATGCAACCGGGCCACCTCTCGCGGTCGCTCCTGCCCACAGCAGCCCATCCTCAGTCTCTAGAGCGCTAGGTGGGCCTTCATCTTTGGCTAAGCTCGACGCCGTCACGGTAATTACATGTCGCACCAACATATATATATATATAGAATATTCCATTTTCATTGCCTTTCGGATGTTTTACGCCACAGACATATGTGTTTGCAGGGCGAAGAAACCCCGTGCACCATACTCTACTTGATAAAAGGCCAGAAGGTGGACATGTGAAAGGGGATGATAATGAACCCCATGCAACCCACGTTCCACAACCAGCCGATACCCGCTGGGCACTTTAGGGTTAACTTGTCTAGTGTGAAATCGGGGCACGAGCATTTTCCTCCTCCGCTATATCCCATGGGAGAGGACGACGAGACCCCGCCACGGATTGGAAATTGCAAGGGTTGGGTGCTGCTATGGCCGAAGAATCTTATTCGTCTGGAGCCGGCCGAGAGCACACCAATAACCACACATCAACAAGCATGTGCGGAGACCACCACCCTGCCTACGCAATTACCAGCTCCTGTAAGCCGAGTGAGAGTGGCAGACGACGTGATGAAGGGGGTGCAATAGTACTGGCTGATGTAATCAGTCCTGTAGAACAGATGGATGATGAGACGGAGGTCGACCCTATGGCTTTCCTCAATACAAATGCGTATGACTGTGACATAGATCTGATGAGTCAACCATATGACGAATCGGGCTATCAGCATGCTAAAGAGGATATGGATGATATGCCCGGGCAGGAAGGTCGTTGGAAGGATTGCAAAAAGTCTCTCTTCATGAATTCCTCACAGGACATGCCTGAAGATGTTGCCTCAACACAGGCTCAACCATCCGGGGTCGTACAGTGCTTAGCCCGGGAACCCTGGGGCAGGGGTTAAGGAAGGGTCTGGAAGGTGTTCCCATGAAAAAGGAGAGGAAGAGATCGGGGAAGATAACTGCCTCCAAACAAGCCAGAGCACAAAGCAGCCAGATGATGCATTCTGAAGAGCGTGTACCCCTGAAAGGTGCGGCCATGTTCCATCTCACGGGCGAGCCGATGCTACCGCCGAAACCACTGGAGGCACTATCAAGGGATCTCAGGATACTGCACGACCATGTGATGTCGACTGAGAAAAGCCTACTAGCCTCAAAGGATCCAGGATATCCGACATACGCGGCTCGTGTGCCTGAGGGGAAGTCTATGTAGACACACGGCCCGCGGAGGTGTTCTTCCTGTGGTTTGACCATATCTTTGAGATGTTTCTGACAAGGCGGATCGATTTTACAATCGTCTGCCTTTTTGCACTACATATGAGCTCCGTCATGAAGAGTGAAGAAGTCTCGCAAATCTGTGTGGCGGATCCGTACTACATGCACGAGTCTTTCTTGAGTCTCGGCGACTTTGAGCGGGAAACTGCTAGGGAGTACCTCCAAACCTTCATGGTACAGAATAAGGACCGGGAAATTGTCCTCGTGCCTTATCATCCAAAGTAAGTTAGTTCCGGACAACCCTTTCGTACATTTCAATCATTCCTTCTCTCTCATATGGGGAATAATTTGAGGTGTCTTTTCCCCGCAGCAACGGGCGCGCTGTCCTTATCGTTCTTTACCCGCAAGTCTCCCACGCTGTGTATTTTGACCCTTCCAGAGACTATGAGAAAAAAGACTACACCCACATAATGAATATTCTAGATGATGCTCTCCAAGGCTTCAGCATTAGAGGTGGCCACATGCAGACCAGGAAACAAAGGAACAAGAAGGTGGGTTTCGCGCATAAAACTAACTTCTCCTGCATCCATGTCCCAAAACCAAGCAATAAGGATGGATTCTACATCATCCATCTCATGATTTAGTTCAACACGGATCACCAAAAGCTTCGCATGAAAAGTAGAAATGATGATCATATCCACAAGTGGCTAGAATCTCATGGAGAAGCGTATTATAAACTTAGAGATGACTTCTTTCGCATCCAAAGCGACATTGCGACGATCATCATGAAAGAAGTCGTCGATGAGAAGGGGATGTTCCACCATGGCCCTATATCGCGAGCTGACATCCGAACTCGCATAGGCATGCAACATCTAGACCTCACGCCGTTCAAGAAGCTAGGGTCCATCCTCGATGATATGGAAGGATGGAACTTCTAGTGATTTATGATGCCGATGATGATGATATGTGTCGGTTGAACTTTTACACTTTTTGTAGAGATGAAACTTTGCGATGTCCATGGTCCCTGCCGAACTTGCGTAACGCTACTTTGTTAGTTTGCGTACGATGACCTGCGTACCTCTAGTTAATTAATTTGCGTACTGTATGTTGCATCTAGTTGCTAACCCTTTCTTTTTCGGTGTTGCTCTAGTATATTTTGTTGCATATATATGATTGTACATCCTCTTCATGAACATGCATCTCTAACAGGTACCTAGTTTCTTGATGGCGAGATGGAAGTGTTATGTCGTGTACAAAGGGAAGGTTCCGGGGGTGTACAATGAGTGGCATGAGTGTCAGGCGCAAGTGAATGGGTTCTCGGGCGCCAGCCATAAAGGCTTCAAAAGCAGACAAGAAGGAGAAGCTAGTTACTTGAGGTTCACGCTAGCGCGAGAGAGGACTCGTAACCGCCACCTCATGTACTGCATAGTTCCGCTCTCACTCATAGTGATAGCTCTTCTCGTGTATACCTTTGTTTAGATGGATGACGTTGTAGTTGCAAGTATTCGAGACTTGCATGTATCGCTATTTTCGAGATGATGACAAGATACCACTTTGTGTTGGATGATGATTATGATGAGACTATTTGTATGTATATGCTATGATTACATTTGTGGTCTCACAGGAATTTGTATGTGTATCATGATGACATTTGTATGTGCTAAAGATTCTTCTATAAAGCCTGTTCAAATACAAAACAAATATGCCGAAAAAAACAAAAAAAACTACTAAAATTAGCAGTAGCAAGTGGAGAACAGTTAGCAGCAGCGCGGTACTAGCAGTAGCGCTCACAGGAGAAGCGCACTATAGCTATTATCAGTAGCGAGCTTCCATTAAGCACACTGCTGCTACACTTGTGTAGCAGTAGCACTGGTGAGCACGCGCTACTGCTACGTGTTAGCTGTAGCGCCTTATTAGTAGCGCCGGTCACCGTGGTATTGATACACCTAAAACCCGCGCTGCTGCTAGCCTTTTCCCTAGTAGTGTGTGCTTAAAAAGCAGATCCTCAGCAGGAACCCTAGGAAAGAGGGTATTGCCTTTGAGAGGAAACTCAATGCTGATGGTACATATTGGAAGCCTGAGCAGTACCCCAAAACCTCATGGGTTGCTGCAAAGGGACCTCCAGTTGATCCATCTAACTTATCTGGCTTTTCATGTGAATCTCCTCGTTCTGATCATGAGTCATTTGACTCCAACTATAAACTGTTCAAAAATCCGAATGGTGAAATATTTGCTAGATATGTTGGCACTAACTGCAGGAATGGTCCTCCTATGAAGAAAATCTGGGTTCCCAAAAGGTGCCTTGAAAGTCTTCAGTTGAATGTCCTCAGGACACCACCTGTGAAGAATAGGAACCCCTGGTCAAATTCTTCATATGGACCAAATTCCTCAAAAGGATCAAAGTCCTCATATGAATATCATCGTGCTAACAACTCTGTTTCGCAGGGAAGAGCTAAGGACTATGAAAATGAGCATTATTCTTCTAATCATTATGTTCATAAGTCCTCAAAGAATTTCTCTGCTTACTCATTTGCTTATCCTAACCCCTCTTATGTGAAACGAAATGGGTTGGCGTCTATGCCACCTTTCTCATATGGAGCTCGCAGAGTGATGAACTCTTTGCCACCCCTTCAGATGTGGGTGGTGAAGAAAAAGAACTAATCTCTTCTGCAGGGTCAGGTCTCCAGACGAACGTAATTGTCTGAAGAATTTGCTGGAGACCTGAGAGTGCCTGAAAGGACGCAGGCTAATCATGAAGAAATGAACTTTCATTTCTCACGTCCTCATACTGCTTTATCTATTCTCTTGCTTGATGAAATTGATCTGATGAATTGATGTCATATTCTTCACTGATGAAGTATATGAGTTCGTAAGTTGCACTAATTCATCTGCAGGATGATCAACCCAAAGTCACTGAGTGGGTCCTCGATAGTGGATGTACAAATCACATGACTGGTGACAAGAATCTATTGATGGATGCTCCCTTATCACCATCGCATATGAAGCATATCATCTTCGCTGACAAAGGAAAAAGTCAGGTATTGGGTCTAGGTAAGGTTGCGATCACAAAGGATCGACACATGGACAAAGTCATGCTTCTCGAGTCCTTAGGATACAACCTCATGTCTGTCCCATTGCTTTGCGATCTTGATATGGTTGTTGTCTTTGGCAAGTACCGTTGTGTTGTGCTTATGGAAGTTGACAATTCCAAAGTCTTCGAAGGCTTTAGGAGAGGATACTTGTATATTGTTGATTTCTCTACAGGACCACAACCAGCCGTGTGTTTACTTGCAAAAGCTTCAGAAGGCTGGCTTTGGCATCGACGACTTGGTCATGCAGGCATGAGGAATTTACACACGCTTGCGAAAAAGAAGCATGTCATTGGCATTGAGAATGTCAAATTCCTCAAGGATCACTTATGCGGAGCATGTGAAGTTGGAAAGATGACCAAGGCCAAGCATCCAGCGAAGACAATCATGACTACCACTCGACCATTTGAATTGCTTCATATGGATCTTTTTGGCCCTAATCTTTATTCTGCTGTTACAAATGATGCATATCTATATGGCTTTGTTATTGTTGATGATTACTCTCGTTACACATGGGTACACATTGTCACTTACAAACATGAAATGCAGGAAGTCTTCAAACGATTTTCCTCGAGGGCTTCAACCAACTTTGGTGTGAAGATCAAGCACATCAGAAGTGACAATGGAACTGAGTTCAAGAATTCTGGTCTTGATGACTATCTTGATGAACTTGCTATCACTCATGAGTTATCTGCTCCTTATACTCCTCAGCAGAATGGCGCCGTAGAGCGCAAGAACAGAACTCTTGTTGGGATGGCTCGCACTATGCTTGATGAATACAAGACACCTCGTCATTTCTGGATTGATGCAATTGATATTGCGTGCCACATCATCAACAGAGTATATCTTCACAAATTCTTCAAAAAGACTGCCTATGAACTCCTCGCTGACAAGAAACCCAATGACTCGCACACCTACAAAGTCTTCAACAACGTTCTTCACAAGGTTGTTGAAATTGTAGATGTGCGGTTCGATGAAACTAATGGCTCGCAAAGAGAGGACCTACCTTCTGTGATAGATGAACCAGCACCTGAGGAAACTATCAATTTCAAGGCATCTGAGGATGTCATTCCTACTGAAGAATCTGCTAATGAATTCATTCCAGAACATGAAGAACGTCGAGCCAATGCACCTAAAGAAAATACTGAAGAAAATGGTGCGAAGAAAATGGTGCTGAAGAAAATGCTGATCAAATTCCTCAACGACAACCAGCTCATCCCCACATTGCAAAAGAAGTGCAAGTTGAAAAGATCATCAATGACATTAAAGCACCAGGTCCTCTCACACGCTCAAAAGCTTCACATTTATCTAACTTTTGTGGGCACTATGCTTTTGTCTCTATCACAGAGCCCACTAAGGTAGATGAAGCATTTCTCGACCATGAGTGGATTCAGGCCATGCAAGAAGAATTACATCAGTTCGAGCTCAACAACGTCTGGGAACTGGTCAAACGTCCACATCCTCGTAAGCACAATATCATTGGCACAAAATGGATCTATCGCAACAAGCAAGACAAAAACGGCCTTGTGGTAAGGAATAAGGCACGGCTTGTAGCTCAAGGCTACACACAGGTTGAAGGAATTGATTTCGATGAAACTTTTGCACCTGTTGCTAGACTTGAGGCTATTCGCATATTACTTGCTTATGCTAACCATCATGATATCACTCTATATCAAATGGATGTGAAAAGTGCATTCCTCAATGGTAAGCTTGAGGAAGAAGTATATGTTGCTCAACCCCCAGGTTTTGAAGATCCAAAGAATCCTGACAAAGTCGTCAGACTCAATAAGGCCCTCTATGGCCTCAAGCAGGCCCCATAGGCGTGGTATGATACTTTGAAGGAATTCCTTATGAAGAAAGGCTTCAAACCCGGTTCACTCGAACCTACTCTTTTCACTAAATCTTATGATGGTGAATTGTTTGTGTGCCAAATATATGTTGATGATATTATCTTTGACTGTACTGACCAACATTATAGTGATGAATTTGCCTATACGATGAGTGAAGAACACCAACACTTGGATTATGGTACCCCAAGGGTTCGGCTTTTGATCTCATTGGATATTCTAACTCTGACTATGCTAGTGATCGTGTGGACCGCAAGTCAACATCTGGTACATGTCATTTCCTCGGACGATCTTTGGTCTGTTGGTCCTCAAAGAAACAGAACTGCGTATCACTATCTACTGCTGAAGTTGAGTACATTGCCTCTGGTTCTTGTTGTGCTAAATTGCTATGGATGAAGCAAACTCTCAAGGACTATGGCGTCAACATGAAGAGTGTGCCTCTCTACTGTGACAACGAGAGTGCCATCAAGATTTCTCACAACCCAGTTCAGCACTCGAAGACAAAGCACATTCAGATTCGTCATCATTTTCTTCGTGATCATGTGTTGAAGGGCGACATTTCTATTGAGCATGTGAAGACTGCAGAATAGCTAGCCGATATCTTCACAAAGCCCTTGGATGAGAAGAGATTTAGCAAGTTGCGGCGTGAGCTACATATCTTAGAATCTTCGAATGTTCTTTGAAAAGGACACTCATCCTAACACTTATGCAAAATTGATAACTTAGATGTGCAACACATGAAGAAACATTTTTCTTCAATCAATGAAGAATAACACTCTAAGTGTGAAGTAATTAACGAAGAATTTGATTCTCAGAACCCTACGACAATTGTACGCGGTGTCTGAAATCATCATTCTTATACGGTGGGTCACGCCACCACCAAAAGTTGAAAATCCTCAATCTGAGTTTTTTTTGTTTTGTTTTGTTGAAATTCCTCAGTTGTTCAACTTCTTCAACTTTGCATTGTCTTTACTGTTTCCGTCGTTTTTCTACACTCGCTATATATATATATATATATGAGTTCGTGTCCTCTACAGCATTCACTTATGGCTATTTCTTCAAGTTGTTTTTTTTGCTAAGTGAATGTGATTGGACCCTTCCCCCTATATACTATACTCAACCCAATCTTTTCACAAATTCTTTATGTGCGTTCTATTTGAAACTCGTTCAAAATCTTCACTGTGTCCTTCTCAGCTGAAGAAATTGTGAACGGAACTTTAAAACCTATCTTATCCAAATTTCCGGGTTTGCCGCTCAAACCGTTCCGCATCCCACGATACACTTATCCATTCACCCACAATCGCACATGATCTCCACTTCTCAGTACGTGGGTGACACATGTCAAGCGAATGAGAAGGGTCAGGGGCACGTTCGTCCAAATTCTTCGGGCGAGCAGTTTTTTACCGTGGCTATAAATACCCCTCTTCCCCTTCCTCACTTCCTTTACTCCGCTCGACCTCTCTCCAGCTCGAGCTTCTCAAACCCTAGCGCCGCCGCTACATCATCGTCACCGGTGAGGAAAAGCTTCACTGCCTCGACCACATCGTCATCATACTCGCGCCGGCCGCGGAAATCTTCACTCTGCCGCAGCCGTAGCTGTCTTCCTCTGCCAAGTTAGGGCGTGGAAGATCTGCACTGACAAACTTCACCTCTCAACATTCTAGTTCGTCATGTTCTTCGTCCAGGGTAATTAAAAGTTACTTTACCTCCCTCGTTGATTCAAATGATTTCTATAAAATCCTCAAAGGTGTTTTTCTTCATATCTTCACACACTGAAACACCTCACATATCATATGTTCTTGATTCGTTTCTCTAAGCTATGTTTTTCTTCAAGATTCCTCAAATGTGTGGATTTTCGATCTATACATCTCTGGAACCTAAGACAAAGAACGCTTAGTGAAATTCTTCAAGACTCATCTGGTCAAATTCCTCAAACTTGTTCTTTATAAAAAACTTCTGAGAACGCATATGACCTCTCCAAATTCCTCGCAACTATACTCTGTTCAGAGGTACTCATATCAGCTGCTGAATCACAAGGTTCTCATCAACTTAACTCATTTGCAGCGTTCCTCGAAGAAAAGTTGCATACCTCTTCAGAGAATTCAATTGTTCAAATTCCTCAATTGAAGAAAATGGTTGATGGTAAGAAGCCACAGAAAGGAGGAAAGAGGCTTGAGGTCAACACTGCCTTCGAAATACCTGAGGACATCTATGTTGGGTACTGCACACCCCTTAAGGAAGATAAAAATCAGCGCAAGGTGAGCATTCAAAAGGTTGAGAGGAGATGGGCAAGAGAGTGGAGGGAGTACAAATATGTGACACCCAAATATATGAAGAAATTTGCACTAAATCCTCCATGCCCAAGACCTCCGTTGGAACATGGCCAAATAGCTGATCCCACCAGCCTCAAGCGTGGTGAGGATTATCCTGATGAATGGGCCAAGCGCCAGGCCAAGTTGGCCAAACAAGCAAAAGATGCAGTGAGGAAATTCAATGAAGACTCGGCTGTCGCTGCTGCTGTTGAGGCTTCTCTAAAGCCAAAGAAGGCCATGCCTAAGAAGCCTGCTCATAAGCCCAGTGCTTCACCAGCAATGCCCTCACGGACAAGTTCCTCAGCTATGCCCTCACGGCCAGATTCCTCAAAGCCCTCATGGCCAATTCCTCACGCTTCTCTTGCTTCTACAAAATCCTCATCTCCTCCGCCGAAGTCTTCAGCTTCTCCAACCAAATCCTAAGCACCTGTTCATCTCGCCACGTGCCAAAGGACCACAGGCATATCTATTGCCTCAGGAGCCTCTGCAAGTTCCTCAGCTGCTCCAAGTTCCTCAGCTGCTCCCACTCTTCTGAAGAAGAAGACCACTGCTGGACGAGGTCCTCGACCAAGTCCTCACAAGAAACAAGTTGCTTTCCAAGTGCCCTCTGATGATGATGAAGCTGATGATGAAGAACTTGTTGAAATCATCAGGGACAGGCAAACTCAGGGCCGCTAGAGCCAAAGGCAGTAATGTGTCATTAATGTTGGATTCGAAGTTGATCCTAGACTTCATTGCCTTGTGGCACAAGGACCCCAACACACCTCTGCCTGAGCTGAACCTCACTCCTAGTCAAAGTCATGTACTGACTCACTTCATTGATGAAGAGAAATGGAAATTTGAACAGGGAAGAAGGGTGAAGAAAGCGCAGTAGAAGAAAGAGCACTATCTGAAGCAAAATGTTCTGAAGCTTTCACCTGAAGAACTTGTTGCTCTTCAATCTGAAATTAAGAAACAGAGTGATGAATTTGATCGCTATTATGCTGACTGGCTCGGAGCCAAAGTCAGATTTGTAAAGATAACTGAACAGTTCACTTCCAATGTTGCATCCCCAACGCAACAGGAAATTCCTCAGGCTTGAGCATCTGCTCAACCGACTGAAGAAAATGCCAGCACCGCTGATGACAATCAGGCTTCTGAAGAGAATGTGAGTTCCAGGGCTGATGGCTGCATTCCATCCACTGAAGAAATTGCCAGGGCATCCACTAGTGGTGCGCCTGAAGAAAATGAAGAAGTCAGGGCAACTGCATCAGCTGTACCTGAAGAAATTCAACCCAATTCCTCTACTCATCCTGCACCTACACCAACTCCTATCCTTCCATCTGCATCAGATGTGAAGAATACCAAGGCTGCAGAGCGTGCAGCAGTGAAGAAAAGGAAGGCATCAACTTCATCAGATTCTTCAGCTCAGAAGAAGATGAAGCCATTGACTAGCTCATTTGCAAACCCCATTGATGTTGTTCCTATCTCAACCCTGCCATCAAAGGACCTTGTTCCTTTTGATGAAGAATATGTGATTCCAAGTGAATTTGATGAAGAGAATCCCTCTGCTGCTTCATCAGAGCAGATGGATGAAGAAATTGAAGTGGATACAATCCCTTCAACACTAGTTGTCTCCTCGCCTATGCCTCATTTTACTGCTGAAGAGGCCGGCATTGAAGAAATGGGAGATGAAGATGTGGACATTGGCTGTACCACACCCGTGCTAAGTGATGAATTTTGGGAAAGTCAGCACCCCAACTCTCCACTCTTCACACCATTGCAACAAATACCTCAGTCCCCGGTAACTACTGTACAAATGGGATCTGATGAACCACGTGCCACACCGTCTGTCCATGAAGAAATTCCAGCCACTGGTGCTGAAGATCATGTAGATGAAGAATTGAAGTCCCAGGCTGCCACTGAAGCAGCACCTGAAATTTCTCAGCCTATGGAACCTGAGATCGAGATCCCAGAGGTTGTGATGCAATTGACTGACACTCCTCACCCCAAGCCAAAGGATCCATTCTCAAAGATACAGAAATTCAAGGCTGATGATTTCTTCGGCGAGCACGTGTTCTTCACTAACTACAAACCTTATGACTCTGCTCGTCTAAGGAGGAAGCATTTATGGACTGCAAGCCATGCCAACTTCTATTCTTCATTGCTTTTCAACAAAGAGAAAATCTTCTACCATGAGCATATTCCTCACGTGGACATGGAATCATTACCTTGCTTCTCTCCTGTGCTAAGTGTTCTTCATGATGCAGGCATCCTCAACTTTTGCTATGACATCGTTGATTGGAATGAAGATTTTATTCTTCAGTTCTACGCTACATTGCATATCACAGGTGATCCTGAAGATATCAACACCTGGGTCTTGGACTGGATGACCGAATATACTCACTATAAGGCACCGGCCTCTGAATTGCTTCACGCCCTGCCCATCAGTCCACCCAGTGAAGGAGCTCGCTGCCTGTATCATGAACCAGAACTCACAGCTCATTACAGGCAAGTGTTAATGAAGCCTTTGAAGCCCGGTCAAGCCCCAAGGACCAAATTTCTCGTGAAGGATTTACTCTATGTGCCCAGAACCATATATCACATTGTGACGAGGATAATGAGTCCCATCAAAGGACACAACTCATCTGATGAGGAAATAGTTGGCATCATGAAGAATCTGCTATTCAACATTATTCATGGCATTCCTATCAACTATCACGATTTCTGCATGAGGACTTTGGCAAATGCTGCACTTTCTCCTTTTGAGCTGAAACCTTATGCACCTTGGATTATGAGATTCCTCAGGACAAGGTCTTCACTCAACTACAAGGCCGATTTTCAGAATCACCTTAGCTATCTGCCCCCAATTGAAGTCCTCAAGCAGGCTTTTACTTCAACTTATGAAAAGGGCAAGGCTCCAGCAGCCATTGATGAAGGCATTCGTCCATTGGATGGTCAGTTTCGCAAAGCTGCATCTTATTCCACCAATGATGACTCTGCCACACATGACTCTGCTGCAAATGCTCCCAAGTCTACTCCTCAAGCCACTGCTCCTCGTGTGATGACTGACCGTGAGCTTCTGCTTAGTCTTAATCAGAAGGTGGATCGAAACCATAAATGGGTTAAGCGTCAGTTTGGTTCATTTCTTCGCAATATGACTGCTACACACAATGAAGTGGAGAAAAACCATTACTACCTCCATGAAGTCTTCGGTCGCACCTGGGCCATTCTATCACATCTGTATGGTGAAAAAGATCTCAAGAAAATGGGTCTCAAGGAAGATTTTGACTGGTCTGCACCTCCACCGAAGAAATTCAAGAAGGTCAAGGTTCCTTCTTTGGTGTCCAGCTCATATTCTTCATCACACGATACCGACGAATACGAAGACTTGGACGGCACTGCGGCAGGCCCTTCCACAACAAACAACCCCAACAACGCTGGTGCTCCTTCATCAACTTGATATTCTTCAGGAGCATTAGTCATCATTTTCGATCCTTTTGGTCATTCGATGACAAAGGGGGAGAATTTTGAGTTAGTCTTCAAGCGAGTCTATCTATATGGGCATTTTTTTGCTAAGTTACAACTCTCGTTCTTCTGAAACTTTATTGGATCGAGTTGTAAACTTAAACCCGATGGTGCTCTGATATTTTTGATGTTCTTTTTTCTGCATGCTTATTCCTCATATATGTTAATGCACGCATGCTGAATTACATCAGTCACCATATTTCATCATGCATTTCAAATTCCTCATTATGATATGTCAAATGCATGTATGAATTACAAGATATAGGGGGAGATCTCTATGATTCTACTCTTCAAGTGTGCAATGCTTCAAAAGAAAATTCCTCATCATGCACATCTTCAGGGGGAGTTCCTCTATATCTTGCAATCAAATTCATCAATATCAGTATTTACACTTCATATGTTTATCCCCGTTGAAAACTTAACCTATATTGTCATCAATCACCAAAAAGGGGGAGATTATAAGTGCATCTAGTGCCCCTTAGTTATGTTGGTGTATTGAAGACTTATAGGTTAAGGGACTAATGTGTTTATGAGTGTACACAGGTCTATAAGTCTACGAAGAGTTTGATATTTACAAAGAAAGTCATCCCCTAAAAATGAAGTTCTTTGACTGAAGACTTTGGATTTCTGAAGACTTTGAAAGTGAAGAAATTGGTGCAATCCATAAGACTTGGTATTCATCTGAGGAACATGAAGCGTGAAGACTTTCGTTTTTGTAGTTTCATTTTCTCTTTCTTAAGTCATAGGAAACACTGTACTGTTAAAGGGGGTTGAGGAAGTAATAAGGAAAAATTTCCACGTGATTCTCAACTCAAAATCATACACCTACCAATCCCTACGAGTGAAGCCATTGGAAATCTCATACAGTTCAGTCATATTCTTCAGTGACAGAGACGACGTTCTTCTGGTCACTGAGGAATTTGTTCTGACTAAGGAGTTAGGAATTCGCTAGTGCGGATTGCCTACACAGTGAGGAACATGATAGCTCTGAGGATTTTTGTAACACCCCAGATGTAATTTACCTAATATGTACTCCAACTCTTGCCGTTTCTGGCACTAAGTTATTTTATTTCCTCGGGTTCGGGTTTTTGTATCCGTGTGTTGTTGTCGTTGTCATGCATCTCATATCATGTCATCATGTGCATTGCATTTGCATACGTGTTTGTCTCATGCATCCGAGCATTTTCCCCGTTGTCCGTTTTGCATTCCGGTGCTCCGTTCTCCTCCGGTGGTCATTTCTACCTTTGTTTCGTGTGTGGGGATTAAACGTTTCCGGATTGGACCGAGACTTGCCAAGCGGCCTTAGTTTACTACCGGTAGACCGTCTGTCAAGTTTCGTACCATTTGGACTTCGTTTGATGCTCCAACGGTTAACCGAGGGACCGAGAAGGCCTCGTGTGTGTTGCAGCCCAACACCCCTCCAATTTGGCCCAAAACCCTCTCCATCATCTAGATCATTCGATCACGATCGCGTGGCCGAAAACCGCACCTCATTTGGACTCTCCTAGCTCCTCCTATGCCTATTTAAACCCCCCTCCGAAATTCTCGTTATCCCCCCCCCCCCCCGAAACCCTAGATCTAGCCTCTCCGCGGCCCCGGGATCCTCCGATGACGAGCACGCCGGCCGGATCCACAGCCCCCGACGACTCTGGCCATCTCCGGCGACTCCGAGCTCCATTCCGGCGATCCTTGTTTTGCGTGCGCCCAGATCCAGATTCGGAGCTACAGTAACCCTAGGGTTGACTTCATTTTTTCCCAAGTCTGCAGTTTATTTTGCAACATTCAACATATTGTATCTCCGCATCCGTAGCTCCGTTTTGGACGTTTAGCATATCAAAATGTCCGCCTCAGAGAGTACATCATTTCATCTCATTGTATCATTTTCATTTGAGTTCATCTTGATGCTCGAAATGCTGTTGAAAGAGTGTTATTTGAGTTAATTGTCAGATCTCCTGCTTCAAATAGCTATTTGTCATTTTTGCCATTATTATTGTGTGCATGATATGCCCAGGAGCTCTACATGTGTTTTGTTATATGCTTTGTCATCTTTCTAGAGGTGCAATACATGTATTTTTGTGATGTGTGTGGTGACTAGCAAAAGCTTGCAAAGTGGTGCATTCGTTAATGCTGATTTCAGGGACTTAGCAATTTCACTAAGTCCTTGATCTGTTTTTATCAATATGCCATATGTTCATGTTTTTTTCTAGTGATCCGTGCCTCTTTTGAGGATGATCAGTAAGGATGTTTTGTTAATCTTGTAGTGCTCTATCCATCCATGTCTTTGTTTGCAATTATGGAGCAACCTAGCTTGAGTTAATAGAGCTTTACTTTTGCTATTTCGTGAATCTGGGCAGATTGTCTACTTGTTAGCGATTTTGCCGAGGATGTTGTAGTTGAGCCGTGCATGATATGTTATTATTCTTGCCATGTCTAGCTTGTATAATGTGTATTCTTGATGGGTGTATGCTTAGTTTGTCATGAAATGCTCTGTAGTGAGTGCATCGAGCTCGTAAACATGCCTACTTGATATCTGATTTGCATGCTCCAGTTTTTCTCTAAGTCTGTGATCTGTTTATGTTTTTGCCATGTTCACATGCTTGCAATTGTATTTTCTGATCCCTTTTGACTAAAGGTCACTAAGGGACTTTTGTTAAGATCTTTGAGTAGCTCCATGACATGCTTTATGTTTCCATGTTCAGGCCCTGCAGCATATAGTTTTCATGCTCCAAAGTGTGCTACCTGATCTGAAATTCCAGACAAGTGTTAATTTCACTAAGTCTGAAATCTGTTTACCAAATGCACTTTTGCCATGCTTGTTTGAACCTGTTAATGGATGAATTGGCCATAGCTCAGTGTTCATCTTTTGTTAAGCATCATGAATGGATCCCTGCCATGTATTTTTTTATCAGGTTTGGGTGCTGTAGCATGTTTAACTTCTTGCATTTAGATGGCTACTTGTTGTATATCGCAGACCGGTGCCATATTTGAATTGCTTGCCATTTCCAAATCGTGTCTCCGTTTCCGGTGATCTTTATATCGTTTTCAAGCAAAATCATCTCACCTTTCCAGTGGCACACTTGGACTTCCAAGTTGAGGCCAGTTTCATTCATTCCTTGTCAAATCTTGCATATGCATCACATATCGCATCCCGCATAGCATCCCATGTTTGCATCATGTTGTTTGAGCTTTGCACGTGGTTGATTGTGTACCGTTTGCTTTTCTGTCTTGTTTGGGTAGATCTGGGAGACGAGTTCTCTAATGAGGAACCCGTTGAGTTTGCTTTCGAGGATCCAGTCAACTCTGACAACTTTGCAGGCAAGATGATCATACCCTCGAAATCACTTCTATCTTTGCTTTGCTAGATGCTCGCTCTTTTGCTATGCCTATGCTACGATGCCTACCACTTGCTTATCATGCCTCCCAAATTTCCATGTCAAACCTCTAACACACCATGTCCTAGCAAACCGTTGATTGGCTATGTTACCGCTTTGCTCAGCCCCTCTTATAGCGTAGCTAGTTGCAGGTGAAGATTGGAGACCGTTCCTTGTTGGAATATTATTTTTCTTGTTGAGATATCATTATATTATGTTGTTATCTTAATGCATCTATATACTTGGTAAAGGGTGGAAGGCTCGGCCTTTTGCCTAGTGTTTTGTTCCACTCTTGCCGCCCTAGTTCCGTCATATCGGTGTTATGTTCCCGGATTTTGCGTTCCTTACGCGGTTGGGTGATAATGGAAACCCCTTGATAGTTCGCCTTGAATAAAGCTTCTCCAGCAATGCCCAACCTTGGTTTTACCATTTGCCACCTAGCCTCTTTTTTCCCTTGGGTTTCTGGAGCCCGAGGATCATCTTATTAAACCCCCTCGGGCCAGTGCTCCTCTGAGTGTTGGTCCAAACTAGAGTCCTGTGCAGCGCCCCCTCGGGGAAACTCGAGGTTTGGTTTTAGTTATATGGAGCACTCATCTAAGTGTGCCCTGAGGACGAGATATGTGCAGCTCCTATCGGGATTTGTCGGCACATTTGGGCGGTATTGCTGGATTTGTTTTAGCTTGTCGAAGTGTCTTGTAGAACCGGGATACCGAGCCTGATCAGAATGTCTCGGGAAAAGGTATATTCCTTCGTTGACCGTGAGAGCTTGTCATGGGCTAAGTTGGGACTCCCCTGTAGGGATTTGAACTTTCGAAAGCCGTGCCCGCAGTTATGGGAAGATGGGAATTTGTTAATGTCCGGTTGTAGATAACTTGAACTTTAACTTAATTAATATGAATTAACTGTGTGAGTTACCGTGATGGTCTCTTCTCGGCGGAGTCCGGGAAGTGAACACGGTGTTGGAGTAATGCTTGCCGCAGGTTGCTCTCTATTTATTTCGTTCATGCTTTGCTTTCTCTTCTCGCTCTCTTTTGCGAACAGGTTAGCCACCATATATGCTAGTCGCTTGCTGCAGCTCCACATATTACCTTGTCTTACCTATAAGCTTAAATAGTCTTGATCGCGAGGGTGCGAGATTGCTGAGTCCCTGTGGCTCACAGATTACTTCCAAACGAGATGCAGGACCTGATGACTCCGTTCCAGATCACGCGCTTGAGCTCAAGTGGGAGTTCGACGAGGACTCACGCAGTTACTATGTGTCTTTCCCTGATGATCAGTAGTGGTGCCCAGTTGGGGCGATCGGGACCGTGTCGCATGTTGGGTTGATCTTTTATTTTGGCACTGTAGTCGGGCCATGAGTGATTGGATGATGTAATGCTATTTATGTACTTTGTTTGACGTGGCGAGTGTAAGCCAACTATGTACCTTCCCCTTTTATTATCTATATTACATGGGATGTTGTGAAGATTGTCTTACTTGCAACATTGCTTTCAATGCGGTTATGCCTCTATCGTGCTTCGACACGTAGGAGCTATAGCCGCATCGAGGGCGTTACAGCCGCCGCCTCCGGCCAACCGGGGCTTGCCACGTGGCCCCGAGCCCCACTTCGCCGCCACCACAACACCGGCCCGCCCGGGCCCAAGGCGGGCCCTCTCCTCCCGCGATCAGGGCCGGCCCCTCCTGCCGTTCGTCGCCCCGCGCGCCTGGGAGCGCCGCCGCCTGAAGCTCCGCCACCGGACACCAGCCGCACAGCCGCACCGGCCTCCCATTCCGGCGAGCTCCGCCACCGGTCGCCTCGTCGCCAACCACCTCACCTCGCCGCCTCTTCGTCCGGCGCCGCCCCAAGACCTCGTCGCCGGCCCCCTCCTCCGCGACAAGTCCAGCTCCGGCGAGCTCTTCCTCGAGCTCCGGCGAGCTCCCCGACAAACCTCGGTTTCCGCGCGTGAACAGTACCCTGGCCAGATCTGGATCTGAAAATATCTCCTCGGTTGACTTTCTCCCGAAACCCTAACTTAATTGCATTCTTCATTGTGCCGTAACTTTGCATCCGTAGATCCTTTTTGGGTGTGTAGCATATCAAAATGTTCGCCTCAGAGAGTATATCATTTCATCTCATTGCATCATTTTCATTTGAGATCATCTTGATACCCGAAATGCTGTTGGAAGAGTGCTATTTGAGTTAGTTGTCAGATCTGCTGCACCAAATAGCTATTTGTCATTTTCCCATGATTAATGTGTGCATGATATGCTCATGAGCTCTACATGTGTTTTGTTATATGCTTTGCCATCTTTCTAGAGGTACCATCCATGTATTTTTGTGATATGTGTGGTGACTAGCACAAGCTTGCAAAGTAGTGCACTCGTTAATGCTGATTTCAGGGACTTAGCAATTTCACTAAGTCCTTGATCTGTTTTTATCAATATGCCATATGTCCATGTTGTTTCCTAGTGATCCGTGCCTCTTTTGAGGATGATCAGTAAGGATGATTTGTTAATCTTGTAGTGTTCTATCCATCCATGTCTTTGTTTGCAATTATGGAGCACCCTAGCTTGAGTCAATCGAGCTCTACTTTTGCTATTTCGTGAATCTGGGCAGATTTTCTACTTGTTAGCGATTTTGCCGAGGATGTTGTAGTTGATCCGTGCATGCTATGTTGTTGTTATTGCCATGTCTAGCTTATATAATGTGTGTGCTTGATGGGTGTATGCTTAGTTTGTCATGCCTTGCTCTGTAGTGATTGCATCGAGCTCGTAAACATGCCTACTCGTTAAGATATTTGCATGCTCCAGTTTTTCTCTAAGTCTGTGATCTGATTGTGTTTTTGCCATGTTCACATGCTTGCAATTGTATTTTCTGATCCCTTTTGTCTCAAGGTCACTAAGAGACTTTTGCTAATCTCTTTGAGTAGCTCCATGCTATGCCTTGCTTTGCCATGTTATGTTCCTATAGCATATAGTTTTCTTTCTCCAAAGTGTGCTACCTGATCTGAAATTGCAGGCTTGTGTTAATTTCACTAAGTCTGAGATCTGTTTACCAATTGCACTTTTGCCATGCTTGTTTGAACCTGTTAATGGATGAATTGGCTGTAGCTCAGTGTTCATCTTTTTTCAAGCATCATGAATGGATCCCTGCCATGTATTTTGTTGTCATGTTCGAGTGCTGCAGCATAATTATCTTGTTGCATTTAGATGGCTACTTGCTGCTTATCGCAGACCGGTGCCATATTTGTTTCGCTTGCCATTTCCAAACCGTGCATCCGATTCCGGTGTTCTTTATATCGATTTCAACCGAAATCACCTCACCGTTCCAGTGGCACTCTTGGATTTCCATGTTGAGGCCAGGTTCTTTCATTCCTTGTCAAATCTTGCATATCCATCACATACCGCATCCCGCATAGCATACCATGTTTGCATCATGTTGTTTGAGCTTTTCACATGGTTGATTGTGTTCCTCTTGCTTGTTTCTCTTGTTTGGGTAGAGCCGGGAGACGAGTTCGCTAACGAGGAGCCCGTTGAGTTTGCTTTCAAGGATCCAGTCAACTCTGACAACTTTGTAGGCAAGATGATCATACCCTTGAAATCACTTCTATCTTTGCTTTGCTAGATGCTCGCTCTTTTGCTATGCCTATGCTACGATGCCTACCACTTGCTTATCATGCCTCCCAAATTGCCATGTCAAACCTCTAACCCACCATGTCCTAGAAAACCGTTGATTGGCTATGTTACCGCTTTGCTCAGCCCCTCTTATAGCGTTGCTAGTTGCAGGTGAAGATTGGAGACCGTTCCTTGTTGGAACATTATTTTCTTGTTGGGATATCACTATATTATCTTGTTATATTAATGCATCTATATACTTGGTAAAGGGTGGAAGGCTAGGCCTTTTGCCTAGTGTTTTGTTCCACTCTTGCTGCCCTAGTTTCCATCATATCGGTGTTATGTTCCCGGATTTTGCTTTCCTTACGCGGTTGGGTAATAATGGGAACCCCTTGACAGTTCGCCTTGAATAAAACTCATCCAGCAATGCCCAACCTTGGTTTTACCATTTGCCACCTAGCCTCTTTTTCCCTTGGGTTTCCGAAGCCCAAGGGTCATCTTATTTTAAACCCCCCTGGGCCAGTGCTCCTCTGAGTGTTGGTCCGACTGAGCTGCCTGCGGGGCCACCTCGGGGCAACTTGAGGTTTGGTTTTACTCGTAGCTAGTCTCATCTGAGTGTCCCCTGAGAACGCGATATGTGTAGCTCCTATCGGGATTTGTCGGCACATTCAGGTGGTGTTGCTGGTTTTGTTTTAACTTGTCGAAGTTGTCTTGTAGAACCGGGATACCGAGTCTGATCGGAATGTCTCGGGAGAAGGTTTATCCTTCGTTGACCGTGAGAGCTTGTCATGGGCTAAGTTGGGACTCCCCTGCAGGGATTTGAACTTTAGAAAGCCGTGCCCGCGGTTATGAGTAGATGGGAATTTGTTAATATCCGGTTGTAGATAACTTGAACCTTAACTTAACTAAAATGAATCAACCGTGTGTGTAACCGTGATGGTCTCTTCTCAGCGGAGTCCGGGAAGTGAACACAGTGTTGGAGTAATGTTTGTCGTAGTTGGTTCTCTAGTTCTTCGTTCGTGCTTTGCCTTCTCTTCTCACTCTCATTTGCGAACAGGTTAGCCACCATATATGCTAGTCGCTTGCTGCAGCTCCACATATTACCTTGCTTTTCCTATAAGCTTAAATAGTCTTGATCGCGAGGGTGCGAGATTGCTGAGTCCCTGTGGCTCACAGATTACTTCCAAACCAGATGCAGGGCCTGATGACTCCGTTCCAGATGAGGCACTTGAGCTCAAGTGGGAGTTCGATGAGGACTCACGCCGTTACTATGTGTCTTTCCCTGATGATCAGTAGTGGCGCCCAGTTGGGGCGATCGGGACCGTGTCGCATGTTGGGTTGATCTTTTATTTTGGCACCATAGTCGGGCCATGAGTGATTGGATGATGTTATGCTATTTATGTACTTTGTTTGACATGGCGAGTGTAAGCCAACTATGTACCTTCCCTTTTATTATCTATTTACATGGGATGTTGTGAAGATTGCCTTACTTGTGACATTGCTTTCAATGCGGTTATGCCTCTAAGTCGTGCTTCGACACGTAGGAGATATAGCCGCATCGAGGGCGTTACAAGTTGGTAATCAGAGCCTTCCTCGACCTTAGGAGCCCTAATTGCTTGATCGTTTTTAACAGCCATTGTTGAGTCTACAAAAATGTTTTGAGTCATTTAGGAATTGTATATCGGAGAGTTTAGGAATTCTTTTTACTCCCCAGTCCCTTCATCGCTCTGGTAAGGCATCCTGACGTAGAGTTTTGACTCTTCTCTTGTCAAATTTCACAAAAAAAAATTAGGATCACGCGGGTATCTTGGAGTCGTTCCGATGGTTTTGTGAAGAGAACATTATTCTTGGTGCCTCCTGTCATTTAGGGGTTGTGGCAGTGTCCCGGGGAGTTGAGCTCCGAGGTGTTGTCGTCACAATTTTATCGTTGCAGTTCCGGAATACCTGAGTTTAGTTCGCCGACATCGAAAATCTCTTTTATGCAGTTGTTGGTGAGATAACCTCGACGCCACCCAGTACTGGGGCGGGAGTTCGGGAGTATTGCCATAACTTGTATAACGGATGCTTTTCGAAGGTTGAGGTAGATGGTTTCCGAAGTTTTTCTCGGTTATGCGTTGAAGGATGGATACAGCTGGATGTAGGATTTGCTAGATTGGGTGAGATATTATGCTTCCCCTGTATCCCCAACACCTGATTTCATAACCGGAAAGGTTCGAGAGTTTCATAGGTGGGAATTCTTGTAGCTCTAGCTTTTCTTCCATGGATATTTGGTTTGAGATTGGGATTTCTGACCGAGTATTCGTTCTTTCTCTGTACCTTGTTGATTTATTCCTCTACCTAAATTCTAAGTGGCTTCTCAATTTATGGATATGTGACCATTTTAATTGGAATGCATTCGTTCATTTTGTTTGGATGTGAAGACTATATGTTGCAATTTCATCCCGTTTATTCAGCTTCAATTTGTCTATCAATGTGCTAATGGATGTCAACCTCTTCAGGATGGCTCCTCCAACGCGCACGACTCCGAATCCTGATCCACCACCACCTCCTCCTCCTCCGGAGGCATGGCAAGCTGTGATGGCCGCTACCAATGCAAACATGCAGTTGATCAAGCAAATTCTTCAAGAGCGCAACCAAGCGAACCAAGGCAACCAAGGCAACCAGGGCAACAATCAGAATCACTTTGCTACACTCAACCAGTTCCTTGCTAACCAGCCAAAGACCTTCAGCAATTGTGTTGAGGCAACTGATGCTGGCGATTGGCTTGTGGACTTGTGCAACCATTTTGAGTGCAGTAACATCAGGCCTGACGACTTTGTCAAGTTCGCTTCCTCCCAACTCAAAGACCAAGCTGCAGAATGGTTCCAGCAGTACAAAGATTCCAGAGGAGGCCGTGTGATTACCTGGGATGAATTCCGTCAAGACTTCAAAGCTCATCATATTCCTCAGAGCGTGGTTGAAAGCAAGCGTGAGGAATTCCGCAACCTGAAGCAAGGCTCTTTGTCTGTCTATGACTACAACAAGGTGTTTCAGAAGCTCGCCCGCTTTGCTAAGCAGGACGTCCCTGACGAGAAGAGCATGATATACCAGTTCAGGGGTGGTCTCAAAGAGGAAATCCAGCTAGCTCTTGTTCTCTTTGAGCCCTTGAGGTACGATGAGTTCTACAACATCGCATTGAAGCAAGAGGCTGCTCAACTGAAGTGTGATGCTTCCAAGAAGCGAGTTAGAGATGCTACTCCTTCTTCCTCTACTCAAGTGGCCAAGTAGCAGAAGTATTGGCTTCCTCCTCCTCCGTTCCGTCAGCCGTATCAGCAGAAGAGCAAAGGTGGCAGTGGATCTTCCCACCCACCTAACCCTGGCTTTCAGAACAAGACTTTGTCTCAAGCTCCAAGATCAAGTGCTCCGTATCACCGTCCGCTTTCAGAGGTCACGTGCAACAAGTGCCAACAGAAGGGTCACTATGCCAACAAATGCTTCAATCAGAGGTGTCTCCCTCCTCCTCCTGTGAGATCGGCAAGTACAACTATGGTCAAGCATAACCCCAAGCACGCCAAGGTCAACATGGTGAATGCAGCTCAAGCAAAGGACTCGTCAGATGTCATCATGGGTAACCTTCCTGTTAACGATGTTCCTGCAAAAGTACTTTTTAACTCTGGTGCATCGCATTCCTTCATGTCATTCCCATTTGCATCGGAGAACAGTTTTAGTACTAAGGCATTACCTAGAGCCATGCAAGTCGTCTCTCTGGCTAAGCGTCTGAGTTCTAGCATGATGGTTCCGGATATTTCTATCATGATGGGTGATTTCAAGTTTCTGGCTTCTCCAATGGTTCTTGGTAACTCGGATATTGATCTTATTCTCAGGATGGATTGGCTTTCTAAGCACAACGCTCAGCTTGATTGTGCAGCCAGGCAGATTCAATTGACTCATTCATCTGAGGATGTTATTGTCTTTGCCGCTCGGGATAATACAATCCGTCTATTTTCTCTCAATGAGAAGGGTGAACTAGATGCCATCTCGCAAATTCCAGTCGTTTGCGAATATCAAGACGTCTTTCTAGAAGAGCTTCCAGGAATGCCTCCGCACCGGCCAGTTGAATTCGTCATCGATCTTGAGCCTGGCACGGAACCGGTTTGCAAGCGTCCTTACAAGCTCGGACCTGAAGAGTTGAAGGAGCTGAAGAAGCAAATCGATATTCAAGAGCAAATGTGTCTCATCCGACCTAGTTCCTCTCCGTGGGGTTGTGGAGTACTTTTTGTGAAGAAGAAGGATGGAACGGACCGACTTTGTGTTGACTGCCATCCATTGAACAAGAAGACTATCAAGAACAAATACCCACTTCCCAACACCAACGAGCTGTTCGAACAACTCAAAGGTGCCCAAGTATTCTCCAAGCTTGATCTCCATATGGGCTATCACCAGATTCTAATCCGTGAGCAAGATATTCCCAAGACGGCTTTCAGGACAAGCTATGGTTCATATGAATACACTGTCATGTGTTTTGGCCTCGTCAACGCTCCTCCGACTTTCTCTTGCATGATGAACTTCATCTTCAACGCCTACAATAATGACTTTGTTTTGGTCTATCTCGACGACATTCTGGTCTTTTCGACGAACAAGGAAGATCATGCCAAGCACTTGCGTTTGGTGCTCGATAAGCTCAGGGAACATCAATTCTACGCCAAGTTTTCAAAGTGCGAGTTTTGTCTCGATGAGGTTCTTTATCTTGGGCATATCATCTCTGCCAAGGGCATTGCGGTGAATCCTGAGAAGGTGTCTGCAATTGTGAATTGGGAACCACCTCAGAACGTGAAGCAACTCCGTAGCTTCCTCGGTCTCGCAAGCTACTGTCGAAGGTTCGTTGAGAACTTTTCAAAGATCGTGAAGCCTCTTTCAAACCTTCTCCAGAAGCACGTCAAGTACGTTTGGTCTCCGGAATGTGACATCACTTTCAACACTTTGAAAGAGAAATTAGTCACTGCTCCAGTTCTGACTCCTCCTGATGAATCCAAACCGTTCGAGGTCTTCTGCGATGCCTCTCTTCAAGGTCTTGGTGCAGTGTTGATGTAAGAGAAGAAAGTTGTGGCTTATACCTCTCGCCAATTGAAGCCCAACGAGAAAAACTACCCCACTCATGACCTCGAGTTGGCGGCAGTTGTGCATGCTCTTTTGACTTGGAGACATCTCTTCTTGGGAAGAAAAGTGGACATCTTCACTGACCACAAGAGTCTCAAGTACATCTTCACTCAGCCTAATCTCAACCTCAGGCAGACTCGCTGGGTCTAAATGATTCAAGAGTATAATCTGAGTATCAAGTATACTTCAGGCAAGGCCAATGTGATTGCTGACGCTTTGAGCAGGAAGGCTTATTGCAACAGTCTGATTCTCAAGCCTTACCAACCCGAGCTTTGTGAAGCTTTCCACAAACTCAATCTGCAAGTTGTTCCTCAAGGTTTCCTCGCCAACCTTCAAGTCTCTCCTACCTTGGAAGACCAGATTCGCCAGGCTCAGCTTCTTGATGCTATGGTGAAGAAGGTGATGATTGGGATTGCCAAGAGTCAACCCAAGTACAAGTGCTACCGCCTTGATGACAAGGATACTTTCTTCTTCGAGGATCGTAACATTGTGCCCAAAGGTGACCTTCGTAAAGTGATCATGAACGAGGCTCACAATTCACTCCTCTCCATCCACCCTGGGAGTACGAAGATGTATCAGGACCTCAAGCAGGCTTATTGGTGGACTCGAATGAAGCGCGAGATTGCTCAGTTCGTGAATGAGTGTGATGTCTGCAGAAGAGTGAAGGCAGAACACCAAAGGCCAGCTGGTCTCCTCCAACCTCTTGCCATTCCAGAATGGAAGTTTGACCACATTGAGATGGACTTCGTGACTAGGTTTCCAAAGTCCAAGCGTGGCAATGATGCTATATTCATTGTCATCGACAAACTCACTAAAGTGGCTCGCTTTCTTCGTATCAAAGAGTCTATCAATGCAGCTCAATTGGTGGAGCTTTATACCTCTCATATTGTCTCACTGCACGACATTCCACAGGTCATCTCTTCAGACTGTGGCAGCATCTTTACCTCCAAGTTTTGGGATTCTTTTCAGAAGGCCATGGGCACCAACATCCGCTTCAGCACAGCTTTCCATCCTCAAACTAGCGGTCAAGTCGAGCGTGTCAATCAGATTCTTGAAGATATGCTCAGGGCTTGTGTGATCTCCATCGGCATGAAGTGGGAAGATTGTCTTCCATATGCTGAATTCTCCTACAACAACAGTTTTCAAGCCAGTTCGGGCAAGGCCCCATTCGAAATTCTGTATGGCAGGAAGTGTCGTACTCCACACAACTGGTCTGAGACCGGTGAATGTCAACTTCTTGGGAATGACTTAATCACAGAGGCAGAGGAAATGTGTAAAGTCATTCGAGATAACCTCAAAGCAGAGCAATCGCGCCAGAAGAGCTACTATGATAGTAAGCACCGTGATTTGGCTTTCGAGATCGGAGATCATGTGTACCTCCGTGTCTCTCCAATGAAAGGTACTCATCGCTTCGGTATCAAAGGGAAGCTTGCCCCTAGATACGTGGGACCTTTCAAGATCGTCAGCAAGAGAGGCGATCTCGCCTATCAACTCGAGCTTCCTCCAAACTTTGCAAATGTGCATGACGTGTTCCATGTTTCTCAGCTCCGCAAATGCTTCAAGACTCCTGACCGCACCATTAACTTCGAAGACATTGATCTCCAAGAAGATCTCTCTTATCGTGAGCACTCCATCGCTATTCTTGAAGAGACTGAACACAAGACTTGCAATAAGTCAATCAAATTCCTCAAAGTCAAGTGGTCACACCATTCCGATCGTGAAGCCACCTGGGAATGCGAGGATCACCTCCGTTCTGAGTACCCGGCGTTCTTCCAGTCCTAGATCTCAGGACGAGATCCCTTCGTAGTGGTGGAGTGTTTTAACACCCCAGATGTAATTTACCTAATATGTACTCCAACTCTTGTCGTTTCCGGCACTAAGTTATTTTATTTCCTCGGGTTCGGGTTTTTGTCTCCGTGTGTTGTTGTCGTTGTCATGCATCTCATATCATGTCATCATGTGCATTGCATTTGCATACGTGTTCGTCTCATGCATCCGAGCATTTTCCCCGTTGTCCGTTTTGCATTCCGGTGCTCCGTTCTGCTCCGGTGGTCATTTCTACCTTCTTTTCATGTGTGGGGATTAAACTTTTCCGGATTGGACCGAGACTTGCCAAGCGGCCTTGGTTTACTACCGGTAGACCGCCTGTCAAGTTCCGTACCATTTGGACTTCGTTTGATGCTCCAACGGTTAACCGAGGGACCGAGAAGGCCTCGTGTGTGTTGCAGCCCAACACCCCTCCAATTTGGCCCAAAACCCACCAAAACCTTCTCCATCATCTAGAGCGTTCGATCACGATCGCGTGGCCGAAAACCGCACCTCATTTGGACACTCCTAACTCCCTCTATGCCTATAAATACCACCCCCTCCGAAATCCGCGGGTTCTTCTCCCCCGAAACCCTAATTTCCCCGCTCCTCGCCACACCGGACACGTCCGGCCCGGCCGGATAGTGTCCGCCGCCGCCTCTGGCCAACCGGGGCTTGCCACGTGGCCCCGATCCCCACTTCGCCGCCACCACACCGCCGGCCCGCCCGGGCCCAACGCGGGCCCTCTCCTCCCGCGATCCGGGCCGGCCCCTCCTGCCGTTCGTCGCCCCGCGCGCCTGGGAACGCCGCCGCCTGAAGCTCCGCCACCGGACACCAGCCGCACAGCCGCACCGGCCTCCCATTCCGGCGAGCTCCGCCACCGGTCGCCTCGCCGCCAACCACCTCACCTCGCCGCCTCTCCGTCCGGCGCCGCCCCAAGACCTCGTCGCCGGCCCCCTCCTCCGCGACAAGTCCAGCTCCGGCGAGCTCTTCCTCGAGCTCCGGCGAGCTCCCCGACGAACCTCGGTTTCCGCGCGTGAACAGTGCCCCGGCCAGATCTGGATCTGAAAATATCTCCTCGGTTGACTTTCTCCCAAAACCCTAACTTAATTGCATTCTTCATCGTGCCGTAACTTTGCATCCGTAGATCCTTTTTGGGCGTGTAGCATATCAAAACATTCGGCTCAGAGAGTACATCATTTCATTTCATTGCATCATTTTCATTTGAGATCATCTTGATACCCTAAATGCTGTTGGAAGAGTGCTATTTGAGTTAGTTGTCAGATCTGCTGCACCAAATAGCTATTTGTCATTTTTGCCATGATTAATGTGTGCATGATATGCTCATGAGCTCTACATGTATTTTGTTATATGCTTTGCCATCTTTCTAGAGGTGCTATCCATGTATTTTTGTGATATGTGTGGTGACTAGCACAAGCTTACAAAGTAGTGCACTCGTTAATGCTGATTTCAGGGACTTAGGAATTTCACTAAGTCATTGATCTGTTTTTATCAATATGCCATATGTCCATGTTGTTTCCTAGTGATCCGTGCCTCTTTTGAGGATGATCAGTAAGGATAATTTGTTAATCTTGTAGTGTTTTATCCATCCATGTCTTTGTTTGCAATTATGGAGCACCCTAGCTTGAGTCAATCGAGCTCTACTTTTGCTATTTCGTGAATCTGGGCAGATTGTCTACTTGTTAGCGATTTTGCCGAGGATGTTGTAGTTGATCCGTGCATGCTATGTTGTTGTTATTGCCATGTCTAGCTTATATAATGTGTATGCTTGATGGGTGTATGCTTAGTTTGTCATGCCTTGCTCTGTAGTGAGTGCATCGAGCTCGTGAACATGCCTACTCGTTAAGATATTTGCATGCTCCAGTTTTTCTCCAAGTCTGTGATCTGATTGTGTTTTTGCCATGTTCACATGCTTGCAATTGTATTTTCTGATCCCTTTTGGCTCAAGGTCACTAAGGGACTTTTGTTAATCTCTTTGAGTAGCTCCATGTCATGCCCTGCTTTGCCATGTTAAGTCTGAGATCTGTTTACCAATTGCACTTTTGCCATGCTTGTTTGAACCTGTTAATGGATGAATTGGTTGTAGCTCAGTGTTCATCTTTTGTCAAGCATCATGAATGGATCCCTGCCATGTTTGAGTGCTGTAGCATAATTATCTTGTTGCATTTAGATGTCTACTTGTTGTTTATCGCAGACCGGTGCCATATTTGTTTCGCTTGCCATTTCCAAACCGTGCATCCAATTCCGGTGTTATTTATATCGATTTCAACCAAAATCACATCACCTCTCCAGTTGCACTATTGGATTTCCAAGTTGAGGCCAGGTTCTTTCATTCCTTGTCAAATCTTGCATATGCATCACATACCGCATCCCGCATAGCATACCATGTTTGCATCATGTTGTTTGAGCTTTGCACATGGTTGATTGTGTTCCTCTTGCTTGTTTGTCTTGTTTGGGTAGAGCCGGGAGACAAGTTCGCTAATGAGGAGCCCGTTGAGTTTGCTTTCGAGGATCCAGTCAACTCTGACAACTTTGTAGGCAAGATGATCATACCCTCGAAATCACTTCTATCTTTGCTTTGCTAGATGCTCGCTCTTTTGCTATGTCTATGCTACGATGCCTACCACTTGCTTATCATGCCTCCCAAATTGCCATGTCAAACCTCTAACCCATCATGTCCTAGCAAACCATTGATTGGCTATGTTACCGCTTTGCTCAGCCCCTCTTAGAGCGTTGCTAGTTGCAGGTGAAGATTGGAGACCGTTCCTTGTTGGAACATTATTTTCTTGTTGGGATATCGCTATATTATCTTGTTATCTTAATGCATCTATATACTTGGTAAAGGGTGGAAGGCTCGGCCTTTTTCCTAGTGTTTTGTTCCACTCTTGCCGCCCTAGTTTCCATCATATCGGTGTTATGTTCCCGGATTTTGCATTCCTTACGCGGTTGGGTAATAATGGGAACCCCTTGACAGTTTGCCTTGAATAAAACTCTTCCAGCAATGCCCAACCTTGGTTTTACCATTTGCCACCTAGCCTCTTTTTCCCTTGGGTTTCCGGAGCCCAAGGGTCATCTTATTTTAAACCCCCCTGGGCCAGTGCTCCTCTGAGTGTTGGTCCGACTGAGCTGCCTGCAGGGCCACCTCGGGGCAACTGAGGTTTGGTTTTACTCGTAGCTAGTCTCATCTGAGTGTGCCCTGAGAACGAGATATGTGCAGCTCCTATCGGAATTTGTTGGCACATTCGGGCGGTGTTGCTAGTTTTGTTTTAACTTGTCGAAGTTGTCTTATAGAACCGGGATACCGAGTCTGATCGGAATGTCTTGGGAGAAGGTTTATCCTTCATTGACCGTGAGAGCTTCTCATGGGCTAAGTTGGGACTCCCCTGCAGGGATTTGAACTTTTGAAAGCTGTGCCCGCGGTTATGGGCAGATGGGAATTTGTTAATATCCGGTTGTAGATAACTTGAACCTTAACTTAACTAAAATGAATCAACCATGTGTGTAACCGTGATGGTCTCTTCTCGGCGGAGTCCGGGAAGTGAACACGGTGTTGGAGTAATGTTTGCCGTAGTTGGTTCTCTAGTTATTCGTTCGTGCTTTGCCTTCTCTTCTCACTCTCATTTGCGAACAGGTTAGCCACCATATATGCTAGTCGCTTGCTGTAGCTCCACATATTACCTTGCTTTTCCTATAAGCTTAAATAGTCTTGATCGCGAGGGTGCGAGATTGCTGAGTCCCTGTGGCTCACAGATTACTTCCAAACCAAATGCAGGGCCTGATGACTCCATTTCGGATGAGGCGCTTGAGCTCAAGTGGGAGTTCGACGAGGACTCACGCCGTTACTATGTGTCTTTCCCTGATGATCAGTAGTGGTGCCCAGTTGGGGCGATCGGGACCGTGTCGCATGTTGGGTTGATCTTTTATTTTGGCACCGTAGTCGGGCCATGAGTGATTGGATGATGTAATGCTATTTATGTACTTTGTTTGACGTGGCGAGTGTAAGCCAACTATGTACCTTCCCTTTTATTATCTATTTACATGGGATGTTGTGAAGATTGCCTTACTTGCGACATTGCTTTCAATGCGGTTATGCCTCTAAGTCGTGCTTCGACACGTAGGAGATATAGCCGCATCGAGGGCGTTACAATTTTGCTACTCAATTTTAAAACCGTTGATGTGCCTTTGCCAGCTGTCCCAAAATATCTACCCACCTAACGGTCATATCATTGAAGGGCATTGATGTCTTATCATGTCGGGCTGCTTCCTAGGCTATAAATAGCCACCCCCTACAACCACTAGCTGGTTGGCTGCTCCGAGAGAAACTGACACTTGTCATTTGAGAGCATCCCATCCTCCGAGGACTTTGAGCGAAAATCATCAAGTGAGGAAAACCCAAACCCAAACACCTAAAAACCCCAAGTGATTGAGCATCACTGAAGAGATTGATCCTGCGTGGATCCGATGCTTGTTACCTTTGAAGAATGTGCTTCTTCCAGACGGTTAGGCGTCAATGTCTTGAGCATCCAAGAGGAATTGTGGATCGCCGAGTGACCAAGTTTGTGAAGGTTCGGAAGTCACCTGAAGACTTACCACGAGTGATTGGGCGAGGTCTGTGTGACCTTAGCTCAAGGAGAATACGGTGAGGACTGTGTGTCCGGGACTGTGTGTCCTCAGGTTTAAATACCTAGCCGCTCCAACCAGATGTACAACTGAGACATCAGTTGGAACTGGTCTACCAAATCATTGTCTTCACGAAGCTCACTGGTTCTATTTCCTCAACTCTTTCATTTCCTCATAACTGTGTTGAGTGCTTGTTCGTATATGTGTTTGAAGACTTTGACTGAAGACTTTCTCAATTTCCTCAGTTCAATTTCTTCAGTCTGTTTGTCTTCATCCTATGTTGTCATGTGTTTACGCTTTCTGTACTCAGTGCTTGTCTTCAGTTCATCATGATGACTATGATCGTGTTCTGTTATGTTTACTTTTGAGTACCTACTCCGCTGCTAGTAGCTCTTCACTAAGGAATTTCCTCACCTGCAAATTCCTCAGTGAAGAATTCATAAAATCGCCTATTCACCCCCCTCTAGTCGATATAACGCATTTTCAATTACTTAAGAACTCCCACTTAGATAGCCATCCCTCTAGTCATCTAAATGATCACGTGATCCATATCAACTAAACCATGTTTGATCATCACGTGAGATGGAGAAGTTTTCAATGGTAAACATCACTATGTTGATCATGTCTACTATATGATTCACGCTCGACCTTTCGGTCTCAGTGTTCCAAGGCCATATTTGCATATGCTAGTCACGTCAAGTTTAACCTAAGTATTGTGCTTGTGCAAAACTAGCTTGCACCCATTGTATGTGAACTTAGAGCTTATCACACCCGATCATCACGTGGTGTCTCAGCACGAAGAACTGTCGCAATGGTGCATACTCAGGGAGAACACTTATACCTTGAAATTTTAGTAAGGGATCATCTCATAATGCTACCGTCGTACTAAGCAAAATAAGATGCATAAAAGATAAACATCACATGCAATGAAAAATGTGACATGATATGGCCATCATCATATTGTGCCTTTGATCTCCATCTCCAAAGTACTTTCATGATCTCCATGGTCACCGGCATGACACCATGATCTCCATCATCTTGATCTCTATCAACATGTCGTCACATGGTCGTCTCGCCAACTATTGCTTTGAAACTATTGCTATCTAATACGTCTCCGTCGTATCTATAATTTTTATTGTTCCATGCCAATATTATACAACTTTCATATACTTTTGGTAACTTTTTATACTATTTTTGGGACTAACATATTGATCCAGTGCCCAGTTCTAGTTCCTGTTTGTTGCATGTTTTTTGTTTCCAAAAAATCCATAACAAATGGAGTCCAAACAGGATAAAAACTGACGGAGATTTTTTTGCAATATATGTGATTTTTGGGAAGAAGAATCAACGCGAGACGATGCCCGAGGGGGCCATGAGGCAGGGGGGCGCGCCCTGGGCCCTCGTGGCCACCCCGTAAGGCAGTTGGTGCCCTTCTTTCGCCGCCAGAAATCCAATATCCGGATAGAAATCATGCTAAAATTTCAGCCCAATCGCAGTTACGGATCTTCGGGAATATAAGAAACGGTGAAATGCCAGAATCTGGAATGCAGAAACAGAGAGAGACAGAGAGACATATCCGATCTCGGAGGGGCTCTCACCCCTCTCCCACGCCATGGAGGCCATGGACCAGAGGGGAAAACCTTATCCCATCTGGGGAGAAGGTCTAGGAAGAAGAAGAAGAAGGGGGGCTGTCTCCCCGTCTCTCCCGGTGGCGCGGGAATGCCGCGGGGCCATCATCGTGTGACGCGATCTACATCAACACCTCCATCATCTTCACCAACATCTGCATCACCTTCCCCCATCTATCTACAGAGGTCCACTCTCCCGCAACCCTCTGTACCGTCTACTTGAACATGGTGCTTTATGCTTCATATTATTATCCAATGATGTGTTACCACCCTATGATGTGTGAGTAGATTTTTGTTGTCCTACCGGTAATTGGTGAATTGCTATGATTGGTTTAATTTGCTTGTGGTTATGTTGTTGTCCTTTGGTGCCCATCATATGAGCGCGCGCGTGGATCACACCGTAGGGTTAGTTGTATGTTTATAGGACTATGTATTGGAGGGAAAGACTGACAGAAGCTTCAACCTAGCATAGAACTTGATGCATATGGGATTGAAGGGGGACCAATATATCTTAATGCTATGGTTGGGTTTTACCTTAATGAACGTTAGTAGTTGGAGATGCTTGCTAATAGTTCCAATCATAAGTGCATAGAATTCCAAGTCAGGGATGACATGCTAGGTGTCGCCTCTCCCACATAAAACTTGCTATCGGTCTAGTAAAGTAGTCAATTGCTTAGGGAAAATTACGCAACTCCTACCACCACTTTTCCTCACTTGCTATACTAACTTTATTGCTTCTTTACTTAAAACAGCCTGATAACCCACAAGTATAGGGGATCGGAACAGTTTTCGAGGGTAGAGTATTCAACCCAAATTTATTGGTTCGACACAAGGGGAGCCAAAGAATATTATCAAGTATTAGCAGCATAGTTGTCAATTCAACCACACCTGCAAACTTAATATCTGCAGCAAGGTATTTAGTAGCAAAGTAATATGATAGTAGTGGTAACGACAGCAAAAGTAACGGTAGCAAAAGTAATATTTTTGCGTTTTATAGTGATTGTAACAGTAGTAGCGGAAAAGTAAATAAGCGAAGAACAATATATGAAAAGCTCGTAGGCAATGGATCGATGATGGAGAATTATGCCGGATGCGATCAATCATCTAACAGTTATAACTTAGGGTGACACAGAACTAGCCCCAGTTCATCAATGTAATGTATGCATGTATTCCGAATGTAGTCATACGTGCTTATGGAAAAGAACTTGCATGACATCTTTTGTCCTACCCTCTCGTGGCAGCAGGGTCCTATTGGAAACTAAGGGATATTAAGGCCTCCTTTTAATAGAGTACCGGACCAAAGCATTAACACATAGTGAATACATGAACTCCTCAAACTACAGTAATCACCGGTAAGTATCCTGATTATTGTCACTCCGGGGTTAACGTATCATAACACATAATAGGTGACTATAGACTTGCAAGATAGGATCAAGAACTCTCATATATTGATGAAAACATAATAGGTTCAGATCCGAAATCATTGCACTCGGGCCCTAGTGACAAGCATTAAGCATAGCAAAGTCATAACAACATCAATCTCAGAACATAGTGAATACTAGGGATCAAACCCTAACAAAACTAACTCGATTACATGATAAATCTCATCCAACCCATCACCGTCCAGCAAGCCTGCGATGGAATTACCCACCCACGGTGGTGAGCATCATGAAACTGGTGATGGAGGAAGGTTGATGATGACGATGGCGACGGATTCCCCTCCCCGAAGCCCCAAATGGACTCCAGATTAGCCCTCCCGAGAGAGTTTAGGGCTTGGCGGCGGCTCCGTGTCGTAAAACGCAATGAATCCTTCTCTCTGATTTTTTTCTCCCCGAACACGAATATATAGAGTTGGAGTTGAGGTCGGTGGAGCATCAGGGGGCCGATGAGGTAGGGGGCGCGCCCAGGGGGTAGGGCGCGCCCCCACCCTCGTGGAGAGGTGGAGGCCCCCCTAACGTGGATTCTTCTTCCAGTATTTTTTATATATTCCAAAATAATTCTCCGTTGATTTTCAGGTCATTCCGAGAACTTTTATTTCTGCACAAAAATAACACGAACTTTTATTTCTGCTGAAAACATCGTCAGTCCGGGTTATTTCCATTGAAATCATGCAAGTTAGAGTCCAAAACAAGAGCAAAAGTGTAACGCCCCGATAGTTAAGTGATAGTAAAACTCTGCTAATGATGCCACATCACCTCCGTCACTGTTTGATCTCGCGTCGGTTCGAAACTTCTCAAATTCAAAATTTAAATAATGTCAAACAACAAATGGATTCAAACATTGAAACAAAAATGTTCGGTGGGTGCCAAATTTTGCACTGGTAATTATTATGGAGAAAACTCATTTTTAGAAAATGCTTGAATATTTTAAAATGTTTTAAAATAGAAAATAAAATAAATAGAAAGAAAGAAAAACAGAAACAAAACTAAGAAGAAAAAAGGCCCCCTAGCCAACCAGGCCAGACGGCCCAGATCACAGGCCAGGCCGGCCCACCTGGCCTAGCCAGCCGACCCACCCCCCTCCATATCCCCACCAGGGGAAACCCTAAGCCACTACCGCACTCCCACTTCCCCCCACAACGCCACTCCCTCTCCCCCCTCTCCTCTTGATCCCAACTGGAACGGGGAGGGGCCCGACCCCGGCGCCGCCGCCGAATGCCGTCGCCACCTTGTCGGCCTGCACCTCGTCACTGCGTCGCCGTCATCCCCGTCTCTTCCCCGCGCCCCATTGCCACGTTCCCTACGCCCGCAGTGAGGGCCCCTCCTCTCTCCTTCGCTCCCGCGCGCCCCACACTGCCCCATGGCCGCGCCCCCGACCAACCCCATGCGTGCCCCTCCATTTCCCCTGCGCGCCGCTGCTCCCACCGGCTACGGCCCGCGCACGTGCCTCGCTCGCCCTGCCCGTGCTCACCACGTCGTGGCCACACCCCGTGCCCGCCGCTGCGCTGCTGCCGGCCGCCCGTTGCGCCCTGGTCGTGGGGCCTGCGCGCCCGGCCATGCCACGTGCCCGTCGCGCCCATCTTGGCCTCCCCCGCACCCACTCTCGCGCCCTGATACGTCTCCAACGTATCTATAATTTTTGATTGCTCCATGCTATATTATCTACTGTTTTGAATGTTTATGGGCTTTATTATACACTTTTATATCATTTTTCGGGACTAACCTATTAACCCAGATCCCAATGCCAGTTTCTGTTTTTACCCTGTTTTAGGGTTTCGAAGAAAAGGAAAATCAAACGGAGTCCAATTGACCTGAAACTTCACAGAACTCATTTTTGGAAGGAAAGAAGGCCAAAAGACTTGGAGTGCACGTTGGGGGATCTGCAAGGAGGTCACGAGGCAGGGGGGCGCGGCCACCACCCTGGGGGCGCCCTCCACCCTCATGGGCCCCTCGTGGCCCCCCTGACGTACTTCTTCCGCCTATATATCTCCATATACCCTAAAAACATCGGGGAGCACAATAGATTGGGAGTTCCGCCGCCAGAAGCCTCCGTAGCATCGAAAGCCAATCTAGACCCGTTCCGGCACCCTGCCGGAGGGGGCAATCCCTCTCCAGTGACCATCTTCATCATCCCGGTGCTCTCCATGATGAGGAGGGAGTAGTTCTCCCTCGGCGCTGAGGGTATGTACCAGTAGCTATGTCTTTGATCTCTCTCTCTCGTGTTCTTGATTTGGCACGATCTTGATGTATCGCGAGCTTTGCTATTATAGTTGGATCTTATGTTTCTCCTCCTCCTCTACTCTCTTGTAATGAATTAAGTTTCCCCTTTGAAGTAATCTTATCGGATTGAGTCTTTAAAGATTTGAGAACACTTGATGTATGTCTTGCCATGGATATCTGTGGTGACAATGGGATATCACGTGGTTCACTAGATGTATGTTTTGGTGATCAACTTGCGGGTTCTGCCCATGAACCTATGCATAGGGGTTGGCACACGTTTTCATCGTGATTCTCTGGTAGAAACTTTGGGGCACTCTTTGAGGTCCTTTGCGTTGGTTGAATAGATGAATCTGAGATTGTGTGACACATATCGTATAATCATACCCACGGATACTTGAGGTGACATTGGAGTATCTAGGTGACATTAGGGTTTTGGTTGATTTGTGTCTTAAGGTGTTATTCTAGTACGAACACTAGGGCTGTGTGTGACACTTATAGGAATAGCCCAATGGATTGATTGGAAAGAATAACTTTGAGGTGGTTTCGTACCCTACCATAATCTCTTCGTTCGTTCTCCGCTATTAGTGACATTGGAGTGACTCTTTGTTGCATGTTGAGGGATAGTTATGTGATCCAATTGTGTTAGTATTGTTGAGGGAACTTACACTAGTGAAAGTATGAACCCTAGGCCTTGTTTCAACACATTGCAATATTGTTTACGCTCACTTTTATCATTAGTTACCTTGCTGTTTTTATATTTTCAGATTACAAATACCTTTATCTACCATCCATATACCGCTTGTATCACCATCTCTTTGCCGAACTAGAGCACTTATACAATTTACCATTGTATTGGGTGTGTTGGGGACACAAGAGACTCTTTGTAATTTGGTTGCAGGGTTGCTTGAGAGAGACCATCTTCATCCTACGCCTCCTACGGATTGATAAACCTTAGGTCATCCACTTGAGGGAAATTTGCTACTGTCCTACAAACCTCTGCACTTGGAGGCCCAACAACGTCTACAAGAAGAAGGTTGTGTAGTAGACATCAAGCTCTTTTCTGGCGCCGTTGCCGGGGAGGTGAGTTCTTGAAGGTATATCTTTAGATCTTGCAATCGGGTCTTTTAGTTTCTTGTTTTATCACTAGTTTAGTTTATAAAAGAAAATTACAAAAAATGGAATTGAGTTTGTCTCATACACTTCACCTTTTTAATATCTTTCGTGAGTATGATGGAAAGGATAATTGTGCTCAAGTGCTAGAAGAAGAAATCTATAAAATGTTTGGCACTAAATATTTGAATGATGAGCATGATTGCAATGTTGTTAGTATGAATTCCTTGAATATCTGTGATGCTAATGATATGCAAAGCCACAAGCTTGGGGAAGCTATGTTTGATGAAGATGATATTTTTTGTCCCCCAAGCTTTGATGAGCAAATTTATTATGATGAAAGCATGCCTCCTATCTATGATGATTATTGTGATGACATGTATGCTTTAAAGAACAATGATAACCATGAAACTTGTCCTCTTGATCTTAATTTTCAATCACATGATAGTTATTTTGTTGAGTTTTCTCCCACTATTATTCATGAGAAGAAATTTGCTTATGTGGAGAGTAATAAATTTTCTATGCTTGTAGATCATGAAAAGAATGCTTTAGGTGCTGGTTATATTGTTGAATTCATTCATGATGCTACTGAAAATTATTATGAGGGAGGAACATATGCTTGTAGGAATTGCAATAATATCAAGTTTCCTCTCTATGTGCTTAAAATGTTGAAGTTATGCTTGTTTTACTTTCCTATGCAAGTTTATTCTTGTTCCCATAAGTTGTTAGCTCACAAAATCCCTATGCATAGGAGGTGGGTTAGGCTTAAATGTGCTAGTCATATTCTTCAAGGTGCTCTCTTTATGTTTCAATTCTTATCTTTTATGTGAGCATCATTGACATCATCATGCCTAGCTAGGGGCGTTAAACGATAGCGCTTGTTGGGAGGCAACCCAATTTTATTTTTGTTCATTGCTTTTTGTTCCTGTTTAGTAATAAATAATTCATCTATCCTCTGTTTAGATGTGGTTTTATGTGTTTAATTAGTGTTTGTGCCAAGTAGAACCTTTGGGAAGATTTGGGGAGAGTCTTGTTGATCATGCTGTAAAAAACAGAAACTTTACCGCCCACGAGAATTGCTTCCATTTTTATTTGGAGAGTGATATTTAGTTAATTCTTTTTTCATATGATTAATAGATAATTTCCTCAGGTACAGAAATTTATTTGAGAATTTTATGAGTTCCAGAAGTATACGTTTGATCCAGATTACTACAGACTGTTCTGTTTTTGACAGATTCTGTTTTCGATGTGTTGTTTGCTTATTTTGATGAATCTATGGCTAGTAAAATAGTTTATAAACCATAGAGAAGTTGGAATACAGTAGTTTTAACACCAATATAAATAAATAATGAGTTAATTACAGTACCTTGAAGTGGTGATTTATTTTCTTATACTAACGGAGCTTACGAGTTTTCTGTTAAGTTTTGTGTTGTGAAGTTTTCAAATTTTGGGTAAGGATTTGATGGACTATGGAATAAGGAGTGGTAATAGCCTAATCTTGGGGATGCCCAAGGCACCCCAAGGTAATATTCAAGGACAACCAAGAGCCTAAGCTTGGGGATGCCCCGGAAGGCATCCCCTCTTTCGTCTTCGTCCATCGGTAACTTTACTTGGAGCTATATTTTTATTCACCACATGATATGTGTTTTGCTTGGAGCGTCAATTTATTTTGTTAGGATTTTCTTTATGTTATTTAGAACAATGTTTTGCATCTTTTATTTCAATAAAAGTGGCATTGATAGCCTTTACTATGCCTATTTTAGAAGTCCACATGTGGCTGTTTGAAAACAGAAAGTTTACCGCTGTTGCAATAATTCCCTAGAAAAGTCAGAATGTGATAAAATGTTGAAACCTTTTGCATATTAAGCTCTGATAAATTTACTACAGTGGGAATTTTATTTCATAATTTTTGGAGCTAGGGAAGTATGGATGTTGCTGCATTCTTTACAGACTATCCTGTTTAGGCAGATTGCTGTTATGTTTGCATTGTTTGCATATGTTTGCTTCTTTAATGATTCTATTTGAGGATAGGACTATTAAATATGAAGAGGAATTTTGTATGAAATGTTGAATAATAATTTTAGTGATTTGCTACAGTAGAGTATGATAAGGTTTTGGCAATGGTTTATACTAACTTATCTCACGAGTCCTTGTTGAGTTTTGTGTGGATGAAACTTTTGAGATTTAGGGAGACCGTGATATGAGAGGAATTAAGGAGACACAAAAGCTCAAGCTTGGGGATGCCCAAGGCACCCCAAGATAATATTTCAAGAAGTCTCTAGCGTCTAAGCTTGGGGATTCCCCGGTTGGCATCCCACCTTTCTTCTTCAACAACTATCGGTTAGTATCGGTTGATCCTAAGTTTTTGCTTCTTCACATGATGTTTGTCATTCTTAGAATGTCATTTTATTTTGCTTTGCTTGCTGTTTGAATAAAATACCAAGATCTGAAATTATCAGATGTTAGAGAGTCTTCACATAGTTGCATAATTATTCAACTACTCATTGATCTTCACTTATATCTTTCGGAGTAGTTTGTTGTTGCTCTAGTGCTTCACTTATATCTTTTAGAGGATGGTGGTAGTTTTATTTTCAAGAAATAGATGAACTCTCATGCTTCACTTAGATTATTTTGAGAGTCTTAAATAGCATGGTAATTTTCTTAAAATCCTAATATGCTAGGTATTCAAGAATAATAAAATTCTCTTATGAGTGTGTTGAATACTATGAGAAGTTTGATACTTGATAATTGTATTGAGATATGGAGATGGTGATATTAGAGTCATGCCAGTTGAGTAGTTGTGAAGTTGAGAAATACTTGTGTTGAAGTTTGTGATTCTCGTAGCATGCACGTATGGTGAACCTTTATGTGATGAAGTCGGAGCATGATTTATTTATTGATTGTCTTCCTTATGAGTGGCGGTCGGGCACGAGCGATGGCCTTTTCCTACCAATCTATCCCCCTAGGAGCATGCGCTTAATACTTTGCTTTGATAACTTGTAGATTTTTGCAATAAGTATATGAGTTCTTTATGGCTAATGTTGATTCCATGGATTATACACACTCTCATCCTTCCACCTTTGCTAGCCTCTCTAATACTGCGCACCTTTCGCCAGTATCATACACCCACCATATACCTTCCTCAAAACAGCCACCATACCTACCTATTATGGCATTTCCATAGCCATTCCAAGATATATTGCCATGCAACTTTCCACTGTTCCGTTATTATGACACGCTTCATCATTGTCATATTGCTTTGCATGATCATGTAGTTGACATCGTATTTGTGGCAAAGCCACCGTTCATAATTCTTTCATACATGTCGCTCATGAATCATTGCACATCCCGGTACACCGCCGGAGGCATTCATATAGAGTCATATCTTGTTCTAAGTATCGAGTTGTAATTATTGAGTTGTAAGAAAATAAAAGTGTGATGATCATCATTATTAGAGCATTGTCCCAGTGAGGAAAGGATGATGGAGACTATGATCCCCCCACAAGTCGGGATGAGACTCCGGACGAAAATAAATAAATAAAAGAGGCCAAAGAAGCCCAAAAAAGAGGCCATAAAAAAGAGAAAAGGCCCAAATAAAAAAATGAGAGAAAAAGAGAGAAGGGGCAATGCTACTATCCTTTTACCACACTTGTGCTTCAAAGTAGCACCATGATCTTCATGATAGAGAGTCTCTTATGTTGTCACTTTCATATACTAGTGGGAATCTTTCATTATAGAACTTGGCTTGTATATTCCAATGATGGGCTTCCTCAAAATTCCCTAGGTCTTCGTGAGCAAGCAAGTTGGATGCACTCCCACTTAGTTTCTTTTGTTTAGCTTTCATACATTTATAGCTCTAGTGCATCCGTTGCATGGCAATCTCTACTCACTCACATTGATATCTATTAATGGGCATCTCCATAGCCCGTTGATACGCCTAGTTGATGTGAGACTATCTTCTACTTTTTGTCTTCTCCACAACCACCATTCTATTCCACCTATAGTGCTATATCCACGGCTCACGCTCATATATTGCGTGAAGATTGAAAAAGTTTGAGAACATCAAAAGTATGAAAAAATTGCTTGGCTGGTCATCGGGGTTGTGCATGATTTAAATATTTTGTGTGGTGAAGATAGAGCATAGCCAGACTATATGATTTTGTAGGGATGACTTTCTTTGGCCATGTTATTTTGAGAAGACATAATTGCTTTGTTAGTATGCTTGACGTATTATTATTTTTATGTCAATATAAACTTTTGTCTTGAATCTTTCTAATCTGAATATTCATACCACAATTAAGAAGATTTGCATTGAAATTATGCCAAGTAGCACTCCGCATCAAAAATTCTCTTTTTATCATTTACCTACTCGAGGACGAGCAAGAATTAAGCTTGGGGATGCCTCATACATCTCCAACGTATCTATAATTTTTGATTGCTCCATGCTATATTATCTACTATTTTGAATGTTTATGGGCTTTATTATACACTTTTATATCATTTTTTGGGACTAAACTATTAACCCAGAGCCCAGTGCCAGTTTCTGTTTTTACCCTGTTTTAGGGTTTCGAAGAAAAGGAAAATCAAACGGAGTCCAATTGACCTGAAACTTCACGGAACTCATTTTTGGAAGGAAAGAAGCCCAAAAGACTTGGAGTGCACGTGGGGGATCTGCGAGAAGGTCACGAGGTAGGGGGCGCGCCCACCCCCTTGGGCGCGCCCTCCACCCTCATGGGCCTCTCGTGGCCCCCCTGACGTACTTCTTCCGCCTATATATCTCCATATACCCTAGAAACATCGGGGAGCACAATAGATCGGGAGTTCCGCCGCCAGAAGCCTCCGTAGCCCCCGAAAGCCAATCTAGACCCGTTTCGGCACCCTGCCGGAGGGGGCAATCCCTCTCCGGTGACCATCTTCATCATCCCGGTGCTCTCCATGACGAGGAGGGAGTAGTTCTCCCTCGGGGCTGAGGGTATGTACTAGTAGCTATGTGTTTGATCTCTCTCTCTCGTGTTCTTGATTTGGCACGATCTTGATGTATCGTGAGCTTTGCTATTATAGTTGGATCTTATGTTTCTCCTCCCCCTCTACCCTCTTGTAATGAATTAAGTTTCCCCTTTGAAGTAATCTTATCGGACTGAGTCTTTAAAGATTTGAGAACACTTGATGTATGTCTTGCCATGGATATTTGTGGTGACAATGGGATATCACGTGATTCACTTGACGTATGTTTTGGTGATCAACTTGCGGGTTCCGCCCATGAACCTATGCATAGGGGTTGGCACACGTTTTCGTTGTGATTCTCCGGTAGAAACTTTGGGGCACTCTTTGAGGTCCTTTGTGTTGGTTGAATAGATGAACCTGAGATTGTGTGACGCATATCGTATAATCATACCCACGGATACTTGAGGTGACATTGGAGTATCTAGGTGACATTATGGTTTTGGTTGATTTGTGTCTTAAGGTGTTATTCTAGGATGAACTCTAGGGTTGTTTGTGACACTTATAGGAATAGCCCAACGGAATCATTGGAAAGAATAACTTTGAGGTGATTTCGTACCCTACCATAATCTCTTCACTCATTCTCCGCTATTAGTGACTTTGGAGTGACTCTTTGTTGCATGTTGAGGGACAGTTATGTGATCCAATTGTGTTAGTATTGTTGAGGGAACTTACACTAGTGAAAGTATGAACCCTAGGCCTTGTTTCAACACATTGCAATATCGTTTACGCTCACTTTTATCATTAGTTACCTTGCTGTTTTTATATTTTCAGATTACAAATACCTTTATCTACCATCCATATACCGCTTGTATCACCATCTCTTTGCCGAACTAGTGCACCTATACAATTTACCATTGTATTGGGTGTGTTGGGGACACAAGAGACTCTTTGTTATTTGGTTGCAGGGTTGCTTGAGAGAGACCATCTTCATCCTATGCCTCCTACGGATTGATAAACCTTAGGTCATCCACTTGAGGGAAATTTGCTACTGTCCTACAAACCTCTACACTTGGAGGCCCAACAACGTCTACAAGAAGAAGGTTGTGTAGTAGACATCACGCCCCCTGCTTCTCCTCCGTCGTCCACCCGCCACTGGCGCCCACGGCTAGTGCTCCGCCATCGTACTCCCCGCGTGTCCCTGGCCTCGCCCTCTCTCGCGCGCGCTCACGCTTTTCGTGGCTGCCGCTCTTCTGTGGTTGCTCCGCCGCCGCCACGTGCCGGCCCTCGTCCGTCTGCGCCCACACCACCCCATCGCCTCCCACTGGCGAGGTCGTCGTCACTGTGACTGCAGTTGCCGCCTAGACCGCACGTGAGCCCCAATCGGGTGCACCCCGCCCCGACGACCGATAGGTCGTGCCCGCTAGGCCTCCCCAGGCCAATGACAGTGGGGCCCCACCCCCCAGAACATATAAAAAATGAAAAAGAATTTAAAAATAATAATAATAAATTAACTTAATTAATTTTTATTAATTAAGCTAATCAATTAACAAACTAATTAAACTTGTTTAGTTTAGTCTTGGTCAATGACAGTGGGACCCACATGTTCATTTGACTTAGTCAACTGACTGTTTGACTGCTAACGTCATGCTAACATCAGCAAGCACTATTCTGGATAATGTTGAATTAAAATAATTAAATAAATCCTAAAAATGATTTAAATCTTTTAAAATTAATATAAAATAAACCGTAGCTCGGATGAAAAAACTTTGTACATGAAAGTTGCTCAGAATGACAAGATGAATCGGGATACGCAACCCGTTCGTCCGCCACGCATCCCTAGCATAGCAAACATGTAAGTTTCCCCCTCTGATTCATCTGTCCGAAAATGCGAAACACCGGGGATATTTTCCTGGATGTTTCCCCCCTTCACCGGTATCACCTCCTGCTGCATTGGGGCACACCTAGCACCGTTACTGGTCATGTCATGCATCGTTATGCATCTGTTTGCATTGTATTCATTGTTTCTTCCCCCTCTACTCTCCGGCAGACTACGAGACTGATGCCGCTGCTGGTGCCTCGATCGACTACGTTGTTGACGACCCCTACTTGGCAGAGCAACTAGGCAAGCCCACCCCCCTTGATCACCAAATATCGCCTATCCTTCTCTCTACTGCTTGCATTAGAGTAGTGTAGCATGATACTACTTTCCGTTAGTCCTATTCTGATGCATAGCCTGTCATTGTTGCTATAGTTGTTGATACCTTACCTGCAATCCTAAATGCTTAGTATAGGATGCTAGTGTATCATCAGTGGCCCTACATTCTTGTTAGTCTGCCATGCTATACTATCAGGCCGTGATCACGTCGGGTGTTGATCACGGGTATATATTATACATATTACACATAATACATGTTGTGACTAAAGTCGGATCGGCTCATTGAGTACCCGCGGTTGATTCACGAATTGGGGGATGAAAGGACATACTTTCCCAACGGTCCTCTGTGTGGATCTTTGTGGCGGAGCGACAGGGCAGGTTGAGACCACCCAGGTGAGTGGTGGGCCTGACCTGGTCGGCGTTCATGGTTACTTCAAAATAACACGCTTAACGAGATCTTGGTATTTGATCTGAGTCTGGCCACTGGCCTATACGCACTAACCAACTACGCGGGAACAGTTATGGGCACTCGACGTCGTGGTATCAGCCAAAGCCTACATGACGTCAGCGACTAAGCGGCGCGCGCCGGTTTGGACTATGTAACGCAACTTCCTTTGTAATGGAGGTTGCTAGGTCCGCTCACCAGCCGCGTACGCAACGTGCAAGTGTGCAATGGGCGATGGTCCCAGACCCCTACGCCATAGGATTTAGACCGGCGTGCTGACCTCTCTGTTGTGCCTAGGTGGGGCTGTGACGTGTTGATCTTCCGAGGCCGGGCATGACCCAGAAAAGTGTGTCTGGACAAAGGGGACCGAGCGTGTTGGGAAATGTGGTGCACCCCTATAGGGAAGTTAATCTATTCGAATAGCTGTGTCCCTCGGTAAAAGGATGACCCGGAGTTGTCTTTTACCTTATGACAACTAGAACCGGATACTCAATAAAACACACCCTTCCAAGTGCCAGATACAACCTGTGATCGCTCTCTCACAGGGTGACGAGGGGAGGATCACCGGGTAGGGTTATGCTATGCGATGTTACTTGGTGAACTTACCATCTACTCTCTTCTACATGCTGCAAGATGGGGGCGGCCAGAAGCATAGTCTTCGACGGGACTAGCTATCCCCCTCTTATTCCGGAATTCTACAGTTTAGTCCACATATACTAACCCCTTTCATTGATACCAATGCATATGTAGTGTAGCTCCTTGCTTGCGAGTACTTTGGATGAGTACTCACGGTTGCTTTGCTCCCCTTTTCCCCTTTCTATATCTGATTGTTGCGACCAGACGTTGGAGTCCAGGAGCCAGACGCCACTATCGATGGTGACTGCTACTACTCGGGAGGTGCCTACTACTACGTGCAGGCCGCTGACGACGACCAGGAGTAGTTTTGGAGGATCCCAGGCAGGAGGCATGCGCCTCTTTCGATCTGTATCCCAGTTTGTGCTAGCCTTCTTAAGGCAAACTTGTTTAATTTATGTTTGTACTCAGATATTGTTGCTTCCGCTGACTCGTCTATGATCGAGCTCTTGTATTCGAGCCCTCGAGGCCCTGGCTTGTAATATGATGCTTATATGACTTATTTTATTTGTAGAGTTGTGTTGTGATATCTTCCCGTGAGTCCCTGATCTTGATCATACACGTTTGTGTGTATGATTGAATCGGGGGCGTCACAAGTTGGTATCAAAGCTGATTGCCTGTAGGAATCCCCCTTCCTCACTCTTTGGCCGAAGTCGAGTCTAGACATTGCAAAACTTTTTACTAACATGGTTGTGTGTCTTACGGTCCCACATCACAATTTGGGTGGTATTAGGATCTTTTACTCCTTGATCTTTACTCTGGGACTCTAGACTCTCTTCTACTCGGGTTAAACGAATTTACTAACTCTAACACTAGGATCTCGTGACCATGTTCACCCCAAAGTTGGATAAGCCCTAGTTATTTCTTAGAATAGTACATTGAACAATATCCACATTGTCATTTGAGTCCTTTGAAACATCTTTGTTTTCAGATGGAACCCATGAGGTAGGTCGCGCGCCACACGGCGGCCATTGGTGTCTCGGGATCACCTTTTGTGTTAGTTGAGATGATCTATCTATGTTATCGCTGGCACCCTGAGTACACCGTCTATGAGGAGTACCAGGACTTTAACCAGGAGCAGTACTGTGCCATCGTCCACCTCTACTCTCGGGAGTATGACTCCACTACCGTGCTACACACTGCTCATGGTGTTGGAGTGACTATCGACATGGCAGTCCATGATGCTGCTTATGTTGCTTTGACACGTCTTTGTGGAGAGTATCGGGAGTTGGACAGCTCCCCTTTCAGACACATTGCTATCACATCCGATGTTGGTGGGGAGGGATACTACACTGCTGCCTACTCCACTATCACCCGAGAGCCCTTCTACCATCAGAACCTGGTTCTGCATGCTGATGGGCTGGATAGAGCTAATCGACCTCTTCGCCACGAGTTGTACACCACCCATCAGTACCCGTACCGTGCTCTTACGCTGTTGCACCCCCTTGTATGATCTAGTGATCTGTCGCGTTCTATGATCTACCCTGCCAGGACCGTGATGCCCCAGGGTGTCGGCTGGCCAGATGTGGGAGGCTACTCTCCCGCACTTGGTCCACTTCTGCCTCCAGCGCGTCGGGTTCTAAACCAGAGTATCCGCGGACCCCAGGCTACTGACGTGGAGGACTTCCCATCGCGTCACTACCAGCTGTCAGGCTACACCTACCTCCACAGTTCCTCCTGGGACTGATGTAGGTTTGCTTATTAGTATTTGATGCATTCGTCGTGAGCCTGTGTGCTGCCTATGATCTTTAGTCTGTGTACCGAACTCTATGCATGATCCCTTTTGTAAGATATGCCAACTACTATGTAGTATCTATCGTGTTCCTTTCATTATGCATGCCTCATCGTGAATGATGCTTCACCTTGCAAATTTCTCAATGCTAAATTACCTCTGTTATATTTTAGCAGGATGGTTAGACCAGGTGGTCGTGGTCGTGGTGGTCATCCCTCACCATCGCCTGAGTACATGGCTGGGATGATGCAACAGTTCGAGCTGAATCGCCAGTTCATGGAGAATATTATGGCTCAGTTTCCTCGTCCCAATAGGAACCAGCAGCTAGCCCAAGTGACTCTGCAGGATTTCATGCGCCTCAACCCAACTGTGTGCCGCAGCTCAACTCAGCCTCTGGATGCTGATGACTGGCTCCATGACATCACCTATGAGATGGAGTCTGCTGATGTAGCCCCTGCCAGCTATGTCACCTTTGCTTCCTTCTTCTTGAAGGGACTCGCTGCTCAATGGTGGGACAGCCACAGGCGTACTCTGCCGGTTGGAAAAATCATCACCTGGCCAGACTTCCAAGCTGCTTTCCGTGCCCGCTTCATTCCTCAGGGAGTCATGGACCGGAAGAAGCGTGAGTTCCGCAGCCTCACCCAGGGCAACACAACTGTTGAAGCTTATCAACGGGAGTTTCTTGATTTATCCCGCTATACTGAAGAAGACATTGCAACTGATGCACACAGACATGAGAAGTTCCGTGATGGCCTTCAAGCTGACATTAAGCTCGCACTTCTAGTGCATGACTTTGCCGATTTCACCACCTTGGTGAACAAGGCAACCAATGTCGAAACTAGTCTGCAGGAACACCAGAGCTCTCACAGGCGCAACCATGACACGGGCTCATCTTCGGGCCCATCCTGGCAGAAGCGTAGGATATGGATTCCCAATAGCATGTACCAGCCAACCGCACCTGCTCCAAGGCAGTCCTATGCTGCACCGCGTCTGCCTCCACCACCAACTAGGCAGCCAAGACTTCCAGCCCCACCACCCCGAGATCTTGTTCCCACTCCCAATAATGATCTGTGCTACAAGTGTGGTCAACCAGGTCAGCTCGCCAGGAACTGCTTTCAGAACCAAAATCAACTGGCCCTTCTCGTAGCTGGCCATGGAAACAACCATCCCCGCAACACCAATGCCAGGTCTTATGGTCGTGTTCATGCCAACCACGTTGATCTCAATGAAGCTCAAGACCAGCCTGCTACTGTGATGGGTACACTCCTCGTAAATTCAGTACCTGCGTCTATTTTATTCGATTCAGGAGCATCACATTCATTCATGTCAGAAGATTTTGCATACAAGCACGACATTAGATGTGAGGAGATGAACACTTCGGTAGTGGTAAAAAACCCCGTGGGACAATGTCAAACCTCCATGGTTGGCATCGATGTCCCCGTGGAAATCGAATGGCTGGAATTCTATGCCTCTCCCATTATCCTGAAGTCGTCTAACATCGACCTCATTCTGGGGATGTATTGGTTGAAAGCGCATACTGCTTCAATAGTTTGCGCCACTAAGACCGTCCATCTGCTACACCCTTCTGATGAAATAATTACTTACCAGGCTCATCTGGTTCAGAATGCCGAGGCATGGCTTTATGCCTCGAATGCATTGAACGCTGCACCACTCGAGGGCATTGAAAACATTCCCGTCGTTTGCGAATTCCAAGACGTCTTTCCTGAAGAACTTCCAGGGATTCCCCCTGCTAGAGCTGTCGAATTCATCATCGACTTGAAACCAGGCACCACTCTACTACGTCTTGAGCTTGCATTGGTTTTTCCCCAAAGAGGAAGGAATGATGCAGCAGAGTAGCGTAAGTATTTCCCTCAGTTTTTGGGAACCAAGGTATCAATCCAATAGGAGGCCACTCTCAAGTCCATTGTACCTGCACAAAACGATAGCTACTCACAACCAACGCGATTAGGGGTTGTCAATCCCTTCATGGTCACTTACGAGAGTGAGATCTGATAGATATAATATTTTTGGTATTTTTGGTATAAAGATGCAAAGTAAAAAGTAAGCAAAGTAAAAAGCAAAGCAAGATTAAAGTGATGGAGATTGATATGATGAGAATAGACCCGGGGGCCATAGGTTTTGTAGTGGCTTCTCTCAAGAGCATAAGTATTCTACGGTGGGTGAACAAATTACTGTTGAGCAATTGACGGAATTGAGCATAGTTATGAGGATATCTAGGCATGATCATGTATATAGGCATCACGTCCGTGACAAGTAGACCGAAACGATTCTGCATCTACTACTATTACTCCACTCATCGACCACTATCCAGCATGCATCTAGAGTACTAAGTTAAAAACAGAGTAACGCCTTAAGCAAGATGACATGATGTAGAGAGATAAATTCATGCAATATGAAATAAACCCCATCTTGTTATCCTTGATAGCAACGATGCAATATGTGCCTTGCTGCCCCTTCTATCACTGGGAAAGGACACCGCAAGATCGAACCCAAAGCTAAGCACTTCTCCCATGGCAAGAACTACCAATCTAGTTGGCCAAACCAAACGGATAATTCGAAGAGACTTGCAAAGATAACCAATCATGCATAAAAGAATTCAGAGAAGATTCAAATATTATTCATAGATAGACTTGATCATAAACCCACAATTCATCGATCTCAACAAACACACCGCAAAAAGAAGATCACATCGAATAGATCTCCACAAGAGAGGGGGAGAACTTTGTATTGAGATTCAAAGAGAGAGAAGAAGCCATCTAGCTACTAACTATGGACCCGAAGGTCTGAGGTAAACTACTCACACTTCATCGGAGGGGCTATGATGATGTAGAAGCCCTCCGTGATGACGGCCCTCTTCCGACGAAGCTCCGGAACAGGCCCCAAGATGGGATCTCCTGGATACAGAAAGTTGCGGCGCTGGAATTAGGTTTTTGGCTCCTCTTCTGATCGTTTGGGGGTACCTAGGTATATATAGGAGGAAGGAGTACGCCGGTGGAGCACCGAGGGGCCCACGAGCCAGGGGGCGCACCCTAGGGGGGCGCCCCCACCCTCGTGACCTCCTCTTTGATCCCTTGCAGTAGGGTCCATGTCTCCTGGATCACGTTCGGTGAGAAAATCATGTTCCCAAAGATTTTATTCCGTTTGGACTCCGTTTGATATTCTGTTTCTCCGAAACACGGAAATAGGCAAAAAAACAGCAATTCTGGGCTGGGCCTCCGGTTAATAGGTTAGTCCCAAAAATAATATAAAAGTGGAAATAAAGCCCAATATAGTCCAAAATAGTAGATAATATAGCATGGAGCAATCAAAAATTATAGATACGTTGGAGATGTATGAGGCATCCCCAAGCTTAATTCTTGCTCGTCCTCGAGTAGGTAAATGATAAAAAGAGAATTTTTGATGCGGAGTGCTACTTGGCATAATTTCAATGCAAATCTTCTTAATTGTGGTATGAATATTCAGATTAGAAAGATTCAAGACAAAAGTTTATATTGACATAAAAATAATAATACGTCAAGCATACTAACAAAGCAATTATGTCTTCTCAAAATAACATGGCCAAAGAAAGTCATCCCTACAAAATCATATAGTCTGGCTATGCTCTATCTTCACCACACAAAATATTTAAATCATGCACAACCCCGATGACCAGCCAAGCAATTTTTTCATACTCTAACTTTTTCAAAACTTTTTCAATCTTCACACAATACATGAGCGTGAGCCATGGACATAGCACTATAGGTGGAACAGAATGGTGGTTGTGGAGAAGACAAAAAGGAGAAGATAGTCTCACATCAACTAGGCGTATCAATGGGCTATGGAGATGCCCATCAATAGATATCAATGTGAGTGAGTAGGGATTGCCATGCAACGGATGCACTAGAGCTATAAATGTATGAAAGCTCAACAAAAGAAACTAGTGGGTGTGCATCCAACTTGCTTGCTCACGAAGACCTAGGGCAATTTGAGGAAGCCCATCATTGGAATATACAAGCCAATTTCTATAATGTAAAATTCCCACTAGTATATGAAAGTGACAACATATGAGACTCTCCATATGAAGAACATGGTGCTACTTTGAAGCACAATATATGAGACTCTCTATATCATGGTGCTACTTTGAAGAACAAGTGTGGAAAAGGATAGTAGTATTGCCCCTTTTTATTTTTTTTATTTTTTTTGGGCCTTCATTTTTTCTTTGGCCTTTCTTTTTTTATTTTTTTATTTGGGACAATGCTCTATTAAATGATAATCATCACACTTCTATTTATTTACAACTCATTGATTACAAATCGATACTAAAACAAAGTATGACTCTATATGGATGCCTCGGCGGTGTACCAGGATATGCAATGAATCAAGAGTGACAAGTATGAAAAAATTATGAACGGTGGCTTTGCCACAAATAATATTTCAACTACATGATCATGCTAAGCAATATGACAATGATGAATGTGTCATGATGAACTAGATGTGGAAAGTTGCATGGCAATATATGTCGGAATGGCTATGGAAATGCCATAATAGGTAGGTATGGTGGCTGTTTTGAGGAAGGTATATGGTAGGTGTATGATACCGGCGAAAGGTGCGCGGTATTAGAGAGGCTAGCAAAGGTGGAATGGTGAGAGTGCGTATGATCCATGGACTCAACATTAGTCATAAAGAAATCAAATACTTATTGCAAAAATCTAGAAGTTATCAAAGCAAAGTACTACGGCATGCTCCTAGGGGGATAGATTGGTAGGAAAATATCATCGCTCGTCCCCGACCACCACTCATAAGGAAGACAATCAATAAATAAATCATGCTCCGACTTCATCACATAACGATTCACCATACGTGCATGCTACGGGAATCACAAACTTCAACACAAGTATTCTTTAAATTCACAACTACTCAACTAGCATGACTTTAATATTATCACCTCCATATCTCAAAACAATTATCATGCTTCAATCTTTTCTTAGTATTCAACACACTCAAAAGAAAGTTTCACAAATCTTGAATACGAAGCATATTATTATTAAGCAAATTACCATGCTATTAAGAGACTCTAAAAATAATTTAAAAGAAGCATGAGAGATCAATAGTTTCTTTAAAAACAAATCCACCACGGTGCTCTAAAAGATCTAAGTGAAGCACACAGAGCAAAACTACTTAGCTTAAAAGATATAAGTGAAGCATATAGAGTATTCTATCAAATTTTAATTCATGTATGGCTCTCTCAAAAGGTGTGTACAGAAAGGATTATTGTGTCATACTAACAAACAAAGACACAAATAATACAAGACGCTCCAAGCAAAACACATATCATGTTGGTGAATAAAAATATAGCTCCAAGTAAATTACCGATGGAAGTGGACGAAAAGAGGGGATGCCTTCCGGGGCATCCCCATGCTTTGACTTTTTGGTGTCCTTGGATTATCTTGGGGGTACCATGGGCATCCCCAATCTTAGGCTCTTGCACTCCTTGTTCCATAATCCATCACAAGAATGCACCCAAAATTTGAAAACTTCACAACACAAAACTCAAAATAGAAAACTCGTGAGCTCCGTTAGCGAAAGAAAAACAAAAGAACACTTCAAGGTACTGCAATTAACTCATTATTTATTTATATTGGTGTTAAACCTACTGTATTCCAACTTCTCTATGGATTATAAACTATTTTACTAGCCATAGATTCATCAAAATAAGCAAACAACACACGAAAAACAGAATCTGTCAAAAACAGAACAGTTTGTAGTAATCTGTAGCTAGCGCAAGATCTGGAACCCCAAAAATTCTAAAATAAACTGATGGGCGTGAGGCATTTATCTATTAATCATATGAAAAAAGAATTAACTAAATAGCACTCTTCAAGTAAAAATGACAGCAGTTCTCGTGAGCGCTAAAGTTTCTGTTTTTTACAGCAAGTTCTACAAGACTTTCCCCAAGTCTTCCCAATGGTTATACTTGGGACAAACACTAATTAAACACAAAAAACACAACCAAAACAGAGTCTAGATAATTTATTTATTACTAAACAGGATAAAAAAGCAAGGAATAAAAATAAAATTGGGTTGCCTCCCGACAAGCGCTATCGTTTAACGCCCCTAGCTAGGCATAAAAGCGAGGATAGATCTAGGTATTGCTATCTTTGGTAGGCAATGCATAAGTGGCTCTCATGATAGTTTCATATGGTAATTTTATTTTCTTTCTTGGAAAGTGTTCCATGCCCTTTTTTAATGGAAATTGGAATCTAATATTCCCTTCCTTCATATCAATAATCGCACCAACCGTTCTAAGGAAAGGTCTACCAAGAATAATAGGGCAAGAAGGATTGCAATCTATATCAAGAACAATGAAATCTATGGCACATAATTCCTATTTGCAACAATAAGAACATCATTAATTCTTCCCATAGGTTTCTTAATAGTGGAATCCGCAAGATGCAAGTTTAGAGAGCAATCATCAAAATCGCGGAAATCTAGTAAATCACACAAAGTCTTGGGAATAGTAGAGACACTAGCACCCAAATCACACAAAGTATAAAACTCATGATCTTTAATTTTAATTTTAATAGTTGGTTCCCACCCATCATAGATTTTTTTAGGGATAGAAACTTTCAACTCAAGTTTTTCTTCATAAGATTGCATCAAGGCATCAACAATATGTTCGGTAAAGGCTTTATTTCGGCTATAAGCATGTGGAGAATTTAGCACGGATTGCAACAAGGAAATACAATCAATTAAAGAGCAACTTTCATAATTAAATTCCTTGAAATCCAATATAGTGGGTTTAGCAACATCTAGATTTTTATTTCTTTCAATCCCACTTTCATCAATTTCATCATTAAGATCTAAATACTCCGAATTTTTAGAACGTCTTCTAGGTAAAGGAAGATCATATTCAGTTTCATCAAGATTAATATTGCAAAACAAAGATTTAATAGGGGACACATCAATAACTTTTAGATCTTCATCTTGATTTTCATAGGAATTGGAAGAACGCGCTTTAATAAAGGCATCTTTGGAAGCACGCATCCTAGCGGTTCTTTCCTTACACTCATCAATCGAAATTCTCATGGCTTTTAGAGATTCATTGATATCATGCTTAGGCGGAATAGATCTAAGTTTCAAATAATCAACATCAAGAGCAATTCTATCAATGTTCCTAGCCAAATCATCAATCTTAAGCAATTTTTCTTCAAACATAGCAATAAAATTCTTTTGCGAAGAAATAAATTCTTTGATATTAGATTCAAAATCAGAGGGCATCTTATTATAATTTCCATAAGATTTGTTGTAGGAATTCCCATAATTATTAGAAGGATTACTAGGATATGGCCTAGGATTAAAATTCCCTCTATAAGCGTTGTTACCAAAATTATTCCTACCAACAAAATTCACATCCATAGATTCATTGTTATTCTCAATCAAAGTACGGAAAGAAATATCATTAGGATCAGAAGAAACACTCTTAGTAGTAAATAATTTCATAAGGTCATCCATCTTTCCACTCAACACATTAATTTCTTCTATCGCATGCACTTTTTTATTAGATGATCTTTCAGTGTGCCATTGAGAATAATTAACCATAATATTATCTAGGAGTTTAGTAGCATCTCCTAAAGTGATTTCCATAAAAGTGCCTCCCGCAGCCTGATCTAAAAGATTTCTAGAAGCAAAATTCAATCCAGCATAAAAATTCTGTATAATCATCCACAAATTCAAACCATGAGTAGGGCAATTACGTATCATTAATTTCATTCTCTCCCAAGCTTGTGCAACATGTTCATGATCAAATTGTTTAAAGTTCATAATATTGTTTCTAAGAGAGATGATCTTAGCGGGAGGAAAATACTTAGAGATAAAAGCATCTTTGTACTTGTTCCATGAATCAATACTATTTTTAGGCAAAGACGAAAACCAAGCTTTAGCACGATCTCTAAGCGAAAAAGGAAATAGCTTCAATTTAACGACATCATTATCGACATCTTTTTTCTTTTGCATATCACATAAATCAACGAAGCTATTCATATGAGTAGCGGCACCTTCACTAGGAAGGCCGGCGAATTGATCTTTCATAACAAGATTCAACAAAGTAGTATTAATTTCACAGAATTCAGCATCGGTAAGAGGAGCAATCGGAGTGCTAAGGAAATAATTATTATTGGTATTGGTGAAATCACACAATTTAGTATTATCTTGAGCCATCACGACAAACAAGCAAACTAAGACATGAGCAAACAAGAGCAAATGGGCAAAAGAGGAAAACAGAGAGGGAGGATAGAGAGAGAGGGCGAATAAAACGGCAAGGGTGAATTGGGGGGAGAGGAAAACGAGAGGATATGGCAAATAATGTAATGCGAGAGATAGGGATTGTGATGGGTACTTGGTATGTTGACTTTTTGCGTAGACTCCCCGGCAACGGCGCCAGAAATCCTTCTTGCTACGTCTTGAGCTTGCGTTGGTTTTCCCCGAAGACGAAGGGATGATGCAGCAGAATAGCGTAAGTATTTCCCTCAGTTTTTGAGAACCAAGGTATCAATCCAGTAGGAGGCCACGCTCAAGTCCCTCGTACCTGCACAAAACGATAGCTACTCGCAACCAACGCGATTAGGGGTTGTCAATCCCTTCACGGTCACCTACGAGAGTGAGATCTGATAGATATAATATTTTTGGTATCTTTGGTATAAAGATGCAAAGTAAAAAAGTAAAGCAAAGTAAAAAAAGCAAAGCAAGATTAAAGTGATGGAGATTGATATGATGAGAATAGAACGGGGGGGCATAGGTTTCACTAGTGGCTTCTCTCAAGAGCATAAGTATTCTACGGTGGGTGAACAAATTACTGTTGAGCAATTGACAGAATTGAGAATAGTTATGAGAATATCTAGGCATGATCATGTATATAGGCATCACGTCCGTGACAAGTAGACCGAAATGATTCTGCATCTACTACTATTACTCCACTCATCGACCGCTATCCAGCATGCATCTAGAGTATTAAGTTAAAAACGGAGTAACGCCTTAAGCAAGATGACATGATGTAGAGAGATAAATTCATGCAATATGAAATAAACCCCATCTTGTTATCCTCGATGACAACGATGCAATACGTGCCTTGCTGCCCCTTCTGTCACTGGGAAAGGACACCGCAAGATCGAACCCAAAGCTAAGCACTTCTCCCATGGCAAGAACTACCAATCTAGTTGGCCAAACCAAACGGATAATTCGAAGAGACTTGCAAAGATAACGAATCATGCATAAAAGAATTCAGAGAAGATTCAAATATTATTCATAGATAGACTTGATCATAAACCCACAATTCATCGATCTCAACAAACACACCGCAAAAAGAAGATTACATCGAATAGATCTCCACAAGAGAGGGGTAGAACTTTGTATTGAGATTCAAAGAGAGAGAAGAAGCCATCTAGCTACTAACTTTGGACCCGAAGGTCTGAGGTAAACTACTCACACTTCATCGGAGGGGCTATGATGATGTAGAAGCCCTCCGTGATGACGGCCGTCTTCCGGCGGGGCTCCGGAACAGGCCCCAAGATGGGATCTCGTGGATACAGAAAGTTGCGGCGGTGGAATTAGGTTTTTAGCTCCTCTTCTGATCATTTGGGGGTACGTAGGTATATATAGGAGGAAGGAGTACGTCGGTGGAGCACCGAGGGGCCCACGAGGCAGGGGGCGCACCCTAGGGGGGTGCGCCCCACACCCTCGTGACCTCCTCTTTGATCCCTTGCAGTAGGGTCCAAGTCTCCTGGATCACGTTCGGTGAGAAAATCACGTTCCCGAAGATTTTATTCCGTTTGGACTCCATTTGATATTCTGTTTCTCCGGAACACTGAAATAGGAAAAAAAACAGCAATTCTGGGCTGGGCCTCCGGTTAATAGGTTAGTACCAAAAATAATATAAAAGTGGAAAATAAAGCCCAATATAGTCCAAAACAGTAGATAATATAGCATGGAGCAATCAAAAATTATAGATACGTTGGAGACGTATCACACTCCTATAGCCAAACGACCTTACAAGATGCTTCCGCATGAACTCATTGAGCTTAAGGAGGAAATCGACAAATCTATTCGCAAAGGTTTCATTCGCCCTAGTTACTCTCCTTCTGGAGCACCTTCTCTCTTTGTTAAGAAGAAGGATGGGACAAACCGGTTAGTCCAAGATTATCGTCCTATTAACCAATCCACTATACAGAACAAATATCCCCTCCCTCGGATCAATGATATTTATGATCAACTGGCTGGTTCATCAGTGTTCTCCAAACTCGACTTGAGGTTGGGTTACCACCAGATCTGTGTTCGTGAAGAGGATATCCCAAAGACCGCCTTCGTGACTCTATATGGATCATACGAATACACCGTCATGTCATTCAGCTTAATGAATGCTCTAGCCACCTTCTCTCGTCTGATGAACTATATATTCATGGATTACCTCGACAAGTTCGTCGTGGTTTATCTGGATGATATCCTTGTATTTTCCAAGAACATGCTGAACATCTTTACCTTGTGTTGGAAAAGCTTCTAGAGCATCAACTCTTCGCTAAGTATTCCAAGTGTGAATTCTGGCTTCCCGAAGTAACCTATCTCGGGCATGTCATCTCCAAGGATGGTATTGCCATCAACCCTGAACGAGTCCAGGATATTCTCGATTGGACTCCTCCGAAGAATGTGAAGCAAGTCCAAAGTTTTCTCAATCTCGCCAGCTATTGTTGTCGATTCGTTGAGAACTTCTCCAAGATCGCCAGGCCTCTGACTAACCTGTTGCATAAGGGCGTCAACTTCCAATGGACCGACAAGTGCCAGGAAAGTTTCCAGGCGCTCAAAGACAAGTTGACTTCTGCCCCAGTGCTAGCTCCACCTGATACTAAGGACTTCGTCATTTACTGCGACGCTTCCCGTCAAGGATTAGGCTGTGTCCTAATGCAAGAGCGCAGGGTGATTGCTTATGCCTCTCGTCAACTGCGCCCTCACGAAGAAAACTACCCAGTTCACGACCTCGAGCTTATTGTTGTCATTCATGCTCTGAAACAGTGGTGACATTACCTTCTCAGTTATCGTTGCGAGATCTTCACCGACCACCAATGTTTGAAGTATCTATTTACTCAAGCAGACCTGAACCTCCGTCAGCAAAGATGGATGGAGACTGTTGCAGACTTTGACATTGGTATATCCTATACCCCAGGCAAGGCTAATGTAATGGCTGATGCCTTGAGCCGCAAGTATTACTACACCCACTGATGACCCACAAGTATAGGGGATCTATCGTAGTCCTTTCGATAAGTAAGAGTGTCGAACCCAACGAGGAGCAGAAGGAAATGATAAGCGGTTTTCAGCAAGGTATTCTCTGCAAGCACTGAAATTATCTGTAACAGATAGTTTTGTGATAAGGTAATTGGTAACGAGTAGCAAGTAATAAAAGTAAATAAGGTGCAGCAAGATGGCCCAATCCTTTTGTAGCAAATGACAAGCCTGGACAAACTCTTATATGAACGAAAGCGCTCCCGAGGACACATGGGAATTATCGTCAAGCTAGTTTTCATCATGATCATATGATTCGCGTTCGGTACTTTGATAATTTGATATGTGGGTGGACCGGTGCTTGGGTACTGTCCTTACTTGGACAAGCATCCCACTTATGATTAACCCCTATTGCAAGCATCCGCAACTACAACAGAAGTATTAAGGTAAACCAAACCATAGCATGAAACATATGGATCCAAATCAGCCCCTTACGAAGCAACACATAAGCTAGGGTTTAAGGTTCTGTCACTCTAGCAACCCATCATCTACTTATTACTTCCCAATTCCTCCCTCTAGAACCAAACAATGGTGAAGTGTCATGCAGTTGACGTTCACATGAAACCACTAGAGGGATGACAACATACATCTCATCAAAATATCGAACGAATACCAAATTCACATGACTACTAATAGCAAGACTTCTCCCCTGTCCTCGGGAACAAATGTAACTACTCACAAAGCATATTCATGTTCATAATAAGAGGGGTATTAATATGCATATTGGATCTGACCATATGATCTTCCACCAAGTAAACCAACTAGCATCAACTACAAGGAGTAATCAACACTACTAGCAACCCACAGGTACCAATCTGAGGTTTGGATACAAAGATTGGATACAAGAGATGAACTAGGGTTTGATATGAGATGGTGCTAGTGAAGATGTTGATGGAGATTGACCCCCTCCCAATGAGAGGATCGTTGGTGATGACGATGGTGATGATTTCCCCCTCCCGGAGGGAAGTTTCCCCGGCAGAACAGCTCTGCCGGAGCCCTAGATTGGTTCCGCCAAGGTTCTGCCTCGTGGCGGCGGAGTTTCATCCCGAAAGCTTGCTTATGATTTTTTTCTCAGACGAAAGACTCCATATAGCCAAAGATGGGCATCAGAGGGCCACCAGGGGGCCCACGAGGCAGGGGGCGCGCCAGGGGGGTAGAGCGCGCCCCCACCCTCATGGCTGGTGGGTGCCCCCCCTCTGGTGCTTTCTTCGCTCAGTATTTTTTATATATTCTGAAAATAACTTCCGTGAAGTTTCAGGACTTTTGGAGATGTGCAGAATAGGTCTCTAATATTTGCTCCTTTTCCAGCCCAGAATTCCAGCTGCCGGCATTGTCCCTCTTCATGTAAACCTTGTAAAATAAGAGAGAATAGGCATATGTATTGTGCCATAATGTGTAATGACATCCCATAATGCAATAAATATCGATATAAAAGTATGATGCAAAATGGACGTATCAACCACCTCCAGGTTCACAAAGTTCAGCCCTCACTTGTCGAAGAATTTAGAAAGGTGAACCTTCATATTGTCCCCCCTGGTGCACTCACTACCCCTCCCCCAGAGTTCCAAAAGATGAATCTTTGTCTTGTTACTAAGGGTTCTCTAAATACCCTGGCTGTCATACCAGATCTCGTAGATGGTATAAAGACTATTCAAGGTTATGACTCTGATGTCCAGAAGATTAAACACCATCTCGGAGAAGGAAAGCCCTCATTCTTCACTATCATCGATGAAGGCGCCTTGTACTTCAAAGGCTGCCTAGTGGTACCATGTTCGAGGAAAAACCTGGATCGGACTAAAAAGGTTATGAAAGAAGCTCATGATATGCCTCTGTCCATCCATCCTGGTAGTACAAAGATGTACCAGGATATTCGTCAGAGATTCTGGTGGTCTAATATGAAGCAAGACATTGCTCGATATCTTGCTGAGTGTGACGTTCGCTGCCGCATCAAAGCAGAGCATCAAAGGCCTGCTCGGACTCTTCAACCTATCACTATTCCTCAATGGAAATGGGACCATGTTGAGATGGACTTCGTCACTGGGTTTCCCAAATCGCAGAAAGGTAATGTTGCTATTCTTGTCGTCATTGACCGGCTTTCTAAAGTTGCAAATTTTCTGGCGGTCAAAAAATTATCACTGCTAGTCAGCTTGCAACCCTCTACATGTCCAGAATTGTTTCACTTCACGGTATTCCACTGGTTATCAGTTTAGACCGTGGCAGCTTGTTTACTTCAAGGTTCTGGGAATGTTTCCAAGAAGCTATGGGAACTCATCTGTCGTTCAGTACTGCGTTTTATCCTCAGTCACAAGGACAGGTTGAACGTGTCAACCAAGTTCTTGAAGACATGCTTCGAGCTTGTGTAATTTCCTTCGGCAAGAAATAGGAAGAATCTCTTCCATATGCCGAGTTCTCTTGTAATAATAGATATCAAGCTAGTTTGAAGATGGCCCCCTTCGAAGTGTTATATGGACGAAAGTGTCGGACCCCTCTGAACTGGTCAGAAACTGGGGAACATCCACTCTTCGGTCCGGATATCATCCAACAGGCCGAAGAACAAGTCCGCGTTATTCGTGAGAATCTGAAGACTGCTCAGTCACTCAGAAAAGACAGTATGACCGTCATCACAAAGACATGGTCTATCAACCCGGCGAAAAGGCTTATCTTCGAGTTACACCAATGAAGGGTGCTCACCGCTTCGGGATCAAGGGCAAGCTAGCTTCTCGCTATATTGGCCCATTCACTATTCTCGAAAGGCATGGAAAAGTGGCATATCAACTGGAGCTTCTGCTGGACCTTTCTCAGGTTCACGATGTGTTCCATGCGTCACAGCTCCATCGTTGCTTCAAGGACCCAATCCGAGCAGTGGATCATGAAGTGCTCGAATTGCGACAGGACCTCTCCTATAAAGAGCATCCGGTCCGCATTCTCGACCAAGATGAATGCCGTACACGTCAAAAGGCGATCAAATTCCTCAAGGTCCAGTGGTCGCATCACTCTAAACAAGAAGCCACTTGGGAACGCGAGGATCGTCTGCGTGATGAATACCCAACATTGTTTCCTTCTACCTCCTAAATCTCGGGACGAGATTTCTTGTAGTGGAGGAGTTATGTAGCGCCCTGATAGTTAACCTACAGTAAAACTCTGCTAATGATGCCACGTCACCTTCGTCACTGTTTGATCTCGCGTCGGTTCGAAACTTTTCAAATTCAAAATTTAAATAATGTCAAACAACATATGGTTTCAAACATTGAAACAAAAATGTTCGGTGGGTGCCAAATTTTGCACTGATAATTATTATGGAGAAAACTCATCTTTAGAAAATGCCTGAATATTTTAAAATGTTTTAAAACAGAAAAGAAAATAAATAAAAAGAAAAACAGAAAAAAAAAGTAATAGAAAAAAGGCCCCCTGGCCAACTGGGCCAGACGGCCCAGCTCATAGGCCAGGCCGGCCCACCTGGCCCAGCCAGCCGGCCCACCCCCTCCATATCCCCACCAGGGGAAACCCTAACCCACTACCGCTCTCCCACTCCCACCCCCACGACACCACTCCCTCTCCCCCCTCTCCTCTCGACCCCATCTGGATCGGGCAGGTGCCCGACCCCGACGCCACCCGAGGACCGCGCTGCCGCCGCCGAACGCCATCGCCACCTCACCGGCCTGCCTCCTCCTCCTCCTCGGCCCGCACCTCGTCACCGCGTCGTCGTCGTTCCTATCTCCTCCCAGTGCCCCATTGCCCCGTTCCCTACGCCCGCATTGAGCGCCCCTCCTCTCTCCTTCGCTCCCGCGCACGCCCCCATTGCCCCATGGCCACGCCCCGACCAACCCCATGCGTGCCTCTCCCTTTCCCCTGCGCGCCCTGCGCCGCTGCTACCGCCGGCTACGGCCCGCGCCCGTGCCTCGCTCGCCCCGCCTGCGCTCACCTCGTCGTGGCCACGCCCCGTGCCCGCCGCTGCATTGCTGTCGGCCGCCTGTTGCGCCCTGGCCGCGGGGCCTGCGTGCCCGGCCATGCCCCGTGCCCGTCGCGCCTGTCTTGGCCTCCCCCGCACCCACTCTCGCGCCCCCTGCTTCTCCTCCCTCGACCACCCGCCACTAGCGCCTTCGGCCAGTGCTCCACCGCCATGCTCCCCGCGTGTCCCTGGCCTCGCCCTCTCTCGCACGCGCTCACACTTTTCGCGGCTGCCGCTCTGCTGTGGTTGCTCCGCCGCAGCCACGCGCCGGCCCATGTCCGTCTGCGCCCGCACCACCCCGTCGCCTCCCACCGGCGAGGTCGTCGTCACCATGCCTGGAGCCGCCGCCTAGACCGCCCGTGAGCCCAAATAGGGTGCACCCCGCTCCGACGCCCGATAGGCCATGCCCACTAGGCCTCCCCAGGCCAATGATAGTGGGGCCCCACCCCTAGAACATATAAAAAAAGAAAAAGATTTTTTTCAATAATAATATTAATTAATTAACTTAATTAATTTTGATTAATTAAACAAATCAATTAACAGAACTAATTAAACTTGTTTAGTTTAGTCTTAGTCAATGACAGTGGGACCCACATATCAGTTTGACTTAGTCAACGGACTGTTTGATTGCTGACGTCATGCTGACATCAGCAAGCACTATTCTGGATAATGTTGAATTAAAATAATTAAATAAGTCCTAAAAATGATTTAAACATTTTAAAACTAATATAAAATAAACAGTAGCTCGGATGGAAAAACTTTGTACATGAAAGTTGCTCAGAATGATGAGACATCTGAATACGCAGTCCGTTCGTCTCGCATGCATCCCTAGCATTGCAAACACGTAACTTTCCCCCTCTGATTCATCTGTCCGAAAATGCGAAACACCGGGGATATTTTCCCGGATGTTCCCCCCTTCGCCGGTATCACCTCCTACTGCGTTGGGGCACACCTAGCACCGTTACTTGTCATGTCATGCATCGTTATGCATCTGTTTGCATTGTATTCATTGTTTCTTCCCCCTCTTCTCTCCGGTACACTATGAGACTAACGCTGTTGTTGCTGCCCCGATCGACTATGTTGTTGACGACCCCTACTTGCCAAAGCAACCAGGCAAGCCCCCCCCCTTGATCACCAGATATCGCCTATTCTTCTCTCTACTGGTTGCATTAGAGTAGTGTAGCATGATACTGCTTTCCGTTAATCCTATTCTGATGCATAGCCTGTCATTGTTGCTACAGTTGTTGATACCTTACCTGCAATCCTAAATTCTTAGTATAGGATTCTAGTTTATCATCAGTGGCCCTACATTCTTGTTAGTATGCCATGCTATACTATCGGGCCGTGATCACGTCGGGTGTTGATCACGGGTATATATTATACATATTACACATGATACACGTTGTGACTAAAGTCGGGTCGGCTCGTTGAGTACCCGCGGTTGATTCATGAATTGGGGGCTGAAAGGACATACTTTCCCGACGGCCCTCTGTGTGGATCTTTGTGGCGGAGCGACAAGGCAGGTTGAGACCACCCAGGTGAGTGGTGGGCATGGCCCTGGTCAGCGTTCGCGGTTACTTCAAAATGACACGCTTAACGAGATTTTGGTATTTGATCTGAGTCTGGCCACAGGCCTATACGCACTAACCAACTACGCGGGAACAGTTATGGGCACTCGACGTCGTGGTATCAGCCGAAGCCTTCATGACGTTAGCGACTGAGCGGCGCGCACCGGGCTGGACCGTGTAACCCAACTTCCTTTGTAATGGAGGTTGCTAGGTCTGCTCACCGGCCGCGTACGCAACGTGCAGGTGTGTAATGGGCGATGGGCCCAGACCCCTACACCATAGGATTTAGACCGGCGTGCTGACCTCTCTGTTGTGCCTAGGTGGGGCTGCGACGTGTTGATCTTCCGAGGCCGGGCATGACCCAGAAAAGTGTGTCCGGACAAAGGGGATCGAGCGTGTTGGGAAATGTGGTGCACCCCTGCAGGGAAGTTGGTCTATTCGAATAGTCGTGTCCCTCTGTAAAAGGACGACCCGGAGTTGTACCTTGACCTTATGACAACTAGAACCGGGTACTTAATAAAACACACCCTTCCAAGTGCCAGATACAGCCAGGGATCGCTCTCTCATAGGGCGACGAGGGGAGGATCGCCGGGTAGGGTTATGCTATGCGATGTTACTTGGTGAACTTACCACCTACTCTCTTCTACATGCTGCAAGATGGAGGTGGCCAGAAGCGTAGTCTTCGACAGGACTAGCTATCTCCCTATTATTCCGGCATTCTGCAGTTCAGTCCACATATACTACCGCCTTTCAATGATACCAATGCATATGTAGTGTAGCTCCTTGCTTCCAAGTACTTTGGATGAGTACTCACGGTTGCTTTGCTCCCCTTTTTACCCCTTTCTATATCCGATTGTTGCAACCAGACGTTGGAATCCAGGAGCCAGACGCCACTGTCGATGACGACTGCTACTACTCAGGAGGTGCCTACTACTACGTGCAGGCCGCTGACGATGACCAGGAGTAGTTTAGGAGGATCCTAGGCAGGAGGCCTGCGCCTCTTTCGATCTGTATCACAGTTTGTGCTAGACTTCTTAAGGCAAACTTGTTTAACTTATGTCTGTACTCAGATATTGTTGCTTTCGCTGACTCAACTATGATCAAGCTGTTGTATTCGAGCCCTCGAGGCCCCTGGCTTGTAATATGATGCTTGTATGACTTATTTTATTTGTAGAGTTGTGTTGTGATATCTTCCCGTGAGTCCCTGATCTTGATCATACACGTTTGCGTGTATGATTAGTGTACGATTGAATCGGGGGCGTCACAAACAGTGTTTTGAAAAGTAGATACGACGGAGACGTATCAACTCCCCCAAGCTTAAACCTTTGCTTGTCCTCAAGCAATTCAGTTGATAAACTGAAAGTGATAAACAAAAACTTTTACAAACTCTGTTTGCTCTTGTTGTTGTAAATATGTAAAGCCAACATTCAAGTTTTCAGTAAAGATTATGAACTAACCATATTCACAATAACACTTAGGTCTCATATTTACACATATCAATGGCATAATCAACTAGCGAGCAATAATAATAAATCTCGGATGACAACACTTTCTCAAAACAATCATGATATGATATAACAAGATGGTATCTCGCTAGCCCTTTCTGAGACCGCAAAACATAAATGCAGAGCACCTTTAAAGATCAAGAACTAACTAGACATTGTAATTTATGGTAAAAGAGATCCAGTCAAGTCATACTCAATGTAAACTAACAGTATTGAATGCAAATGACAGCGGTGCTCTCCAACTCGTGCTTTTTAATAAGAGGATGATGACTCAACATAAAAGTAAATGGATAGGCCCTTCGCAGAGGGAAGCAGGGATTTGGAGAGGTGCCAGAGCTCAGTTTTGAAATAGATATGAATAATATTTTGAGCGGTATACTTTCATTGTCAACATAACAACCGAGAGATCTCGATATCTTCCATGCTACACACATTATAGGCGGTTCCCAAACAGAATGGAAAGTTTATACTCCCCTCCACCAACAAGCTTCAATCATGGCTTGCTCGAAACAACGAGTGCCTCCAACTAACAAGAGTCCCAGGGGAGTTTTGTTTGCAGCTATTTTGATTTGATTTGCATAAAGCATGGGACTGGGCATCCCGGTGACCAGCCCTTTTATTGTGAGTGAGGAGCGGAGTCCACTCCTCTTGAGAATAACCCGCCTAGCATGGAAGATATAGACATCCCTAGTTGATACATGAGCTATTCGATCATACAAAACAGAATGTTTATTTGAAGGTTTAGAGTTTGGCACATACAAATTTACTTGGACGGCAGGTAGATACTGTATATAGGTAGGTATGGTGGACTCATCTAGAACAACTTTGCGGTTTATGGAATTGGATGCACAACAGTATTCCCGCTTAGTACAAGTGAAAGCTAGAAAAAGACTGGGAAGCGACCAGCTAGAGAGCGACAACAGTCATGAACATGCATTAAAATTAATCAACACCGAATGCAAGCATGAGTAGGATATAATGCACCATGAACATAAATATCGTAGAGGCTATGTTGAGTTTGTTTCAACTACATGCATGAACATGTGCCAATTCAAGCCACTCGAATCATTCAAAAGAGGATACCACCCTATCATACCACATCACAACCATTTTAATAGCATGTTGGCATGCAAGGTAAACCATTATAAGCTCCTAGCTAATTAAGCATGGCATAAGCAACTACACTCTCTAATTGCCATTGCAAGCATGTTTCTTTCATAATAGGCTGAATCAGGAACGATGAACTAATCATATTTACAAAAACAAGAGAGGTCGAGTTCATACCAGCTTTTCTCATCTCAATAAGTTCATCATATAATCATCATTATTGCCTTTCACTTGCATGACCGAATAGGGTGGATAATAATAATAGTGCACGTGCATTGGACTAAGCTAGAATCTGCAAGCATTCAATTCAAGAGAGAAGACAAGGTAATGTGGGCTCTTTGTTAGATCGACAATAATGCATATAAGAGCCACTCAACATTTTCATCATGGTCTTCTCCTCTCGGCCCCCAAAGAAAAGAAACAAAAATATTTACACGGGAAAGCTCCAAACAAGCAAAAGAAGAACAGGAGATCTTTTTGGGTTTTCTTTTTAATTACTAACACTACATGCATGGAAAGTAAACTAGCTAAAAAGCTACAACTAACTTTTTGTTTTTTCTTATGGTTTATCAAACACACAAGAAGAAAGTATAAAAAGGGAAAATAAACTAGCATGGATTATACAATGAAAAAGTATGAGCACCGACAACTATCATGAGTGTGTGAACAAAAATGTAATGTCGGTGAGAAATACGTACTCCCCCAAGCTTAGGCTTTTGGCCTAAGTTGGTCTATGTCCACAGCTGGCCTGGCAGATATCCAAAGTTGTAGCTGGGGTCGTACTAAGATGCAGCGGCAATTGCCTGATGAGTTGTAGCTTGGAGGCGAGCTATCTCGGCCCTCCTCTCGTACTCGGTCGCCTCCTCCCTGGTTATAACATATCTCCCCCTTGCCTGAATGTCAAAGAAAGTAGGAGCAGGGAGAGCGACGTGATAGGTGCGTCGTCTGTCAAAGATTACTCGGTACTGGATGAACTGATCATTCCTCTCAACAAACTGATGATGAACATAGCATCATAATCTAGATAAGAAGGGGGCAACTCAATATCATCTCCACGTATGGGTATCTCAAGAAAGTTAGCTATATGAGTTGCATAAATTCCACCAAAGAAATCTCCATGAATACGATTATTATGCAACCTACGTGCAAATATGGCCCCCAAGTTGTATTGTTTATCTCCTAAAAACAGCGCTCCTGAGAATGCTAAGATCAGGTACACACATGTGACATGCTTCATATTTACCATTTATGCACCTTCCTATGAAGAGAGCAAACTAATGTATAACAAGAAAATGAATGCTCCCTATGGTAGCTTGTGTTACATCTCTAGATACCCCCACGGTTATACTAGCATGAAAATCTCTAAATTCAGATTTGCGAGGTTCACTAACATCACCCCACTGAGGGAGTTTACATGCAGTGTTAAAATCTTCTAAGTCCATGGTATAAGATTTATCATAAAGATCAAAAAGGACAGTTTGAGAATTGCGTGATGATGAGAATTTAAACCTTCTCACAAATGAATCAGTTAAATAGAGGTATTGGCGGCACTTATCTACCTCGAAGCTCTCCAGATCAACATTACGCACATATGCATCAAATTCCTCTTAAATTCCTGCTTGGATCATGAAGTCCTCTGACGGCCATTCACAAGGCCGCACTTGAGCGCCTCTTGGTGGTTCCTCATCCGCATCGCGTATTGCAGGCCTGGGTCCTTGCTTCCTTGAAGAACCACCTTGGTACATTTTCCTAAACATATTTCTTCCTCTGAAAAATTTCTAAAATTTTTAGTAACTTCAAAATAAAAGTGAACCAAATGCAACAAAATTGACAGCAACTACTCCTACAAGTGCCTAGAGGCAATATTCTGTATCAAAACTACTTTTGACCACATAAATTTGACATGCAAGCTCAAGAATAGGGTCACCTAAGCAGCAAAAATTTGCAATGAATAAAGCACTAGAACAAAAACTAATTGGACCATTGGAGAAGTGACATACCAAAGAACAACCCCCCAAAGCAGTTTTGTGAATGGAGCTTTGAGCTAGGAGATCAAAAATAGCAGCAAGATGAGCTTGGACTCGGGTTTGAGCTGGTTGGTGATTTTTGTGGGAGGAAGAAAGAGTGTGTGGTAGCTAGAATAAGTGGAGGGGAGCCACCGTGGGCCCACGAGGCAGGGGGCGCGCCCAGGGGGTGGGCGCGCCCTGGACCCTCATGGCCAGGTGCTTGCTCCCCCAGCTGTGTTCTCAGTGCTAGATATTCTCAAATATTCCATAAAAAATCATATTTAAATTCCAGGGCATTTGGAGAACTTTTATTTTCGGGGTATTTTTATTGCATGGATAATTCAGGAAACAGACAGAAAAATACTATTTTTGCTTTATTTAATATAAATAACAGAAAGTAAAAAGAGGGTACAGAGAGTTGTGTTTTCTAAATTCATCCGTCTCATGCTCATCAAAAGGAATCCACTAACAAGATTGATCAGGTCTTGTTAACAAACTCATTTCGAGTAACATGGAACCGGAGAATTTTCGAATAACACTAGGTTACCTCAACGGGGATATGCATATCCCCAACAATAAGAATATCATATTTCTTCTTGACAGTAGGGAGAGGAAATTCAAAACCTCCAATAGTAATTGTTGAAATTTTTCCAATAGAGTTTATACTATGGACTTGAGGTTGTTTCCTCGGAAAGTGTACCGTATGCTCATTACCATTAACATGAAAAGTGACATTGCCTTTGGTGCAATCAATAACAGCCCCTGCAGTATTCAAAAAGGGTCTTCCAAGAATAATAGACATACTATCGTCCTTGGGAATATCAAGAATAACAAAGTCCGTTAAAATAGTAACATTTGCAACCACAACAGGCACATCCTCACAAATACCCACAGGTATAGCAGTTGATTTATCAGCCATTTGCAAAGATATTTCAGTAGGTGTCAACTTATTCAAATCAAGTCTACGATATAAATAGAGAGGCATAACACTAACACCGGCTCTAAGATCACATAAAGCAGTTTTAACATAGTTTCTTTTAATGGAGCATGGTATAGTTGGTATTCCTGGATCTCCAAGTTTCCTTGGTATTCCACCCTTAAAAGTATAATTAGCAAGCATGGTGGAAATTTCAGCTTCCGGTATCTTTCTTTTATTAGTAAAAATATCCTTCATATACTTAGCATAAGGATTCATTTTAAGCATACCAGTCAAACGCATACGCAAAAAGATAGGTCTAATCATTTCAGCAAAGCGCTCAAAATCCTCATCATCCTTTTTCTTGGATGGTTTAGGAGGAAAAGGCATGGGTTTCTGAACCCATGGTTCTCTTTCTTTACCGTGCTTCCTAGCAACAAAGTCTCTCTTATCCTAACGTTGATTCTTTGATTGTGGGTTATCAAGATCAACAGCAGGTTCAAGCTCTACATCATTGTTATTGCTAGGTTGAGCATCAACATGAACATCATCATTAACATTATCACTAGGTTCATGTTCATTACAATATTGTGTTTCAGCATCAGAGATAGAAATATTATTGGGATTCTCGGGTGTGTCAATAACAGGTTCACTAGAAGCATGCAAAGTCCTATAATTTTTCTTTCTCTTCCTTTTATAAGGACTTGGTACATCTATATTAGCTCTCTGAGAATCTTGCTAAATTCTCTTAGGGTGGCCTTCAGGATACAAAGGTTCCTGAGTCACTTTACCTCCTCTAGTTGCAACTCTAACAGCAAAGTCATTATTCTTACTATTCAATTCATTGAGCAAATCATTCTGAGCTTTAAGCACTTGATCTACTTGAGTGGTAACCATAGAAGCATGTTTACTAATAAGTTTAAGTTCACCTTTAACATTAGCCATATGATCACTCAAGTGTTCAATCATGTAAGCATTATGTTTCAATTGTCCACCAACATAAGCATTCAAATCTTCTTGCTTAACCATAAAGTTATCAAACTCATCTAAGCATTGGCTAGGAAACTTAGTAGGAGGGATTTCAGCTTTATCATATCTATAGAGAGAATTTACCTTTACTACCTATGTCGGGTTATCAAGACCGTGTGTTTCTTCAACAAGTGGCAAATTAAGACCATGTATTTCTTCAATAGGAGGTAAATTCTTAACGTCCTCAGCTTTAATACCATTTCCTTTCATAGATTTCTTTGCCTCTTGCATATCTTCAGGACTGAGAAATAGAATACCCCTTTTCTTCGGAGTTGGCTCAGGAGTTGGTTTAGGAAGTGTCCAATTTTCATTAGTAAACATATTATTCAATAGAATCTCATCTTGATCAATAGTTCTTTCCCTGAAAACACAACCAGCACAACTATCCAGGTAATCTCTGGAAGCATCGGTTAGTCCATTACAAAAGATATCAAGTATTTCATTTTTCTTGAGGGGGATGATCAAGCAAAGAATTAAGTAATTGGAGAAGCCTCCCCCAAGCTTGTGGGAGATTCTCTTCTTCAATTTGCACAAAAATATATATTTCCCTTAAAGCAGCTTGTTTCTTATGAGCGGGGAAATATTTAGCAGAGAAGTAGTAAATCATATCCTAGGGACTACGCACACAACCAGGATCAAGAGAATTAAACCATATCTTAGCATCACCCTATAATGAGAACGGAAATAATTGAAGGATATATAGTAGTGAGTTTTCTCATCATTAGTAAACAGGGTAGCTATATCATTTAATTTAGTAAGATGTGCCACAACAGTTTCAGATTCATAGCCATAGAAAGGATCAGATTCAACCAAAGTAATTAACTCAGGATCAACAGAGAAATTGTAATCCTTATTAGTAATAAAGATAGGTGAAGTAGCATAAGCAGGATCATATTTCATTCTAGCATTCAGAGTTTTTTCTTTAAGCTTAGCTAATAGTTTCTTAAGATCACTTCTATCATTGTAGGCAAGAAAGTCCCTACCAGTTTCTTCATCCATAACACAACCCTCAGGAACAACAGGCAATTCATATCTAGGGGGAGAATCTTCATCATCACTTTCATCAATTATCAGTTTCAATAATTTCATTCTCCCTAGCCCTAGCAAGTTGTTCATCAAGAAGTTGACCTAGTGGCAAAGTATTATCAAGCATAGAAGTAGTTTCATCATAAGTATCATGCAAAGCAGAAGTGGCATCATCAATAACATGCGACCTATCAGAATGAATAGCAGAAGCAGGTTTAGGTGTCGCAAGTTTACTCAAAACAGAAGGTGAATCAAGTGTAGAGCTAGATGGCAGTTCCTTACCTCCCCTCGTAGTTCAGGGAAAAATCTTGGTTCTTTGATCTTTCAAGGTCTTAATAATGATAAGCAGATACAAATCCCAAGTGACTCAAAGAATAGAGCTATGCTCCCCGGCAACGGCGCCAGAAAATAGTCTTGATAACCCACAAGTATAGGGGATCGCGACAGTTTTCGAGGGTAGATTATTCAACCCAAATTTATTGATTCGACACAAGGGGAGCCAAAGAATATTCTCAAGTATTAGCAGCTGAGTTGTCAATTCAACAACACCTAGAAACTTAATATCTGCAGCAAGGTATTTAGTAGCAAAGTAATATGATAGTAGTGGTAACGATAGCAAAAGTAACGGTAGCAAAAGTAACAGTAGTAGCGGAAAAGTAAATAAGCGAAGAACAATATATGAAAAGCTCGTAGGCAATGGATTGGTGATGGATAATTATGCCGGATGCGATCGATTATGTAATAGTTATAACATAGGGTGACACATAACTAGCTCCAGTTCATAAATGTAATGTAGGCGTGTATTCTGAATATAATCATACGTGCTTATGGAAAAGAACTTGCATGACATCTTTTGTCCTACCCTCCCGTGGCAGCGGGGTCCTATTGGAAACTAAGGGATATTAAGGCCTCCTTTTAATAGAGTACCGGACCAAAGCATTAACACATAGTGAATACATGAACTCCTCAAACTACGGTCATCACCGGTAAGTATCCCGATTATTGTCACTTCGGGGTTAACGGATCATAACACATAATAGGTGACTATAGACTTGCAAGATAGGATCAAGAACTCTCATATATTGATGAAAAAATAATAGGTTCATATCTGAAATCATGGCACTCGGGCCCTAGTGACAAGCATTAAGCATAGCAAAGTCATAGCAACATCAATCTCAAAACATAGTGAATACTAGGGATCAAATCCTAACAAAACTAACTTGATTACATGACAAATCTCATCCAACCCATCACCGTCCAGCAAGCCTACGATGGAATTACTCATGCATGGAAGTGAGCATCATGAAATTGGTGATGGAGGAAGGTTGATGATGACTTTGGCGACGGATTCCCCTCTCCGGAGCCCCGAACGAACTCTAGATCAGCCCTCCCGAGAGAGTTTAGGGCTTGGCGGTGGCTCCGTGTCGTAAAACGCGATGAATCCTTCTCTCTGATTTTTTTCTCCCCGAGCACGAATATATAGAGTTGGAGTTGAGGTCGGTGGAGCAACAGGAGGCCCACAAGGTGGGGGCGCGCCACCACCCTCATGGACAGGTGGAGGCCCCTTGACGTGGATTCTTCTTCTAGTATTTTTTATATATTCCAAAATAATTCTCCGTTAATTTTTAGGTCATCTTGAGAACTTTTATTTCTGCACAAAAATAACACCATGGCAATTCTACTGAAAACAGCGTCAGTCCGGGTTAGTTCCATTCAAATCATGCAAGTTAGAGTCCAAAACAAGAGCAAAAGTGTTTGGAAAAGTAGATACGATGGAGACGTATCACAGCCCCTAGTTTTTATTTACGTGCTTTTTACTATCTTGCAAACATATCCCGTTACTCCTACAAAGTACTTCTAGTTTCATACTTGTTCTAGGTAAAGTGAACGTTAAGCGTGCGTAGAGTTGTATCGGTGGTCGATAGAACTTGAGGGAATATTTGTTCTACGTTTAGCTCCTCGTTGGGTTCGACACTCTTACTTATCGAAAGAGGCTACAATTGATCCCCTATACTTGTGGGTTATCACTATCGCATAGCGATAAAGTAAAGTAATTATATAGCGCTTGCATCTTATGCAATAAAGAGACAGCCATAAGGCTCCTGCCAGTTGCCGGTAACTTTAACAAAACTTGATCACCTCATAAAACAATTTATATCCCGTCATGTCTTGACCATATCACATCACAACATGCCCTGCAAAAACAAGTTAGACGTCCTCTACTTTGTTGTTGCAAGTTACGTGGCTGCTATGGGCTTAGCAAGAACCGTTCTTACCGATGCATCAAAAACCACAACGATCTTTCGTCAAGTGTGATGGTCTAACCTTCATCAAGGACCGGGCGTAGTCGCACTCGATTCAACTAAAGTTGGAGAAACAGACACCCACTAGCCACCTGTGTGCGAAGCACGTCGGTAGAACCAGTCTCATAACGCAGTCATGTAATGTAGGTATGGGCCGCTTCATCCAATAATACCGCAGAATCAAAGTATGACATGCTGGAAAGCAGTATGACTATTATCGCCCACAACTATTTGTGTTCTACTCGTGCATATAACATCTACGCATAGACCTGGTTCGGATGCCACTGTTGGGGAACGTTGTATTTAAAAAAAATCCTACGATCACACAAGATCTATCTAGGAGAAGCATATAGCAACGACCGGGGAGAGTGTGTCCACATACCCTCGTAGACCGAAAGCAGAAGCGTTTAGTAACGCGGTTGATGTAGTCAAACGTCTTTGCGATCCAACCGATCAAGTACCGAAGGCACGGCACCTCCGTGATCTGCACACGTTCAGCTCGGTGACGTCCCTCGAATTCTAGATCCAGCTGAGGCCGAGGGAGAGTTTCGTCAGCACAACGGCATGGTGACGGTGATGATGAAGTTACCGACGCAGGGCTTCTCCTAAGCACTACGATAATATGACTGAGGTCGAAATCTGTGGAGGGGCGCACCGCACACGGCTAAGAAATCAACTTGTGTGTCTATGGGGTGCCCCCTCCCCCATATATAAAGGAGGGGAGGAGGAGGGCCGGCCTCAAGTGGCACGCCCAAAGAGGGGATTCCTACACCTAGTAGTAGGTTTCCCCCTTTCCTAGTCCAAGTAGGAGAAGAAGGAAGGATAGGGAGAGGGAGAAGGAAAGAGCGGGGGGACGCCCCCTCCTAGTCCAATTCGGACCAGCCCATGGGGGGCGCGCTGCCTCCCCTTGTGGCCCTTCTCCCCTTTCCACTAAAGCCCAATAAGGCCCAATACTTCCCCCGGTGAATTCCCGTAACTCCCCGGTTCTCCAAAAAATACTCGAATCAGTCGAAACCTTTCCGATGTTTGAATATAGCCTTCCAATATATGAATCTTTACCTTTCAGCCATTTCGAGACTCCTCGTCATGTCTGTGGTCTCATACAGGACTCTGAACAAACTTCGGTCATCAAATCACATAACTCATAATACAAATCATCATCGAACGTTGAGCGTGCGGACCCTACGGGTTCGAGAACTATGTAGAGATGACCGAGACACATCTCTGGTAAATAACCAATAGAGGAACCTAGATGCTCATATTGGTTCCTACATATTCTATGAGGATCTTTATCGGTCAAACCGCACAACAATATATGTTGTTCCCTTTGTCATCGGTATGTTACTTGCCCGAGATTCGATCGTCGGTATCATCATACCTAGTTCAATCTCGTCACCGGCAAGTCTCTTTACTCGTTCTGTAATTCTTCATCCCGTAACCAACTCATTAGTCACATTGCTTGCAAGGCTTATAGTGATGTGCATTACCGAGAGGGCCCAGCGGTACCTCTCCGGCAATCAGAGTGACAAATCCTAATCTTAATCTATGCCAACTCAACAAACACCATCGGAGACACCTGTAGAACATCTTTATAATCACCCAGTAATGTTGTGACGTTTGATAGCACACTAAGTGTTCCTCCTATATTCGGGAGTTGCGTAATCTCATAGACATATGAACATGTATAAGTCATGAAGAAAGAAATAAAAATAAACTAAACAATCATAGTGCTAAGCTAGCGGATGGGTCTAGTCCATCACATCATTCTCTAATCATGTGATCCTATTCATCAAATGACAACACATGTCCATGGCTAGGAAACTTAACCATCTTTGATTAACGAGCTAGTCAAGTAGAGGCATACTAGGGACACTCTGCTTGTCTATGTATTCACACATGTACTAAGTTTACGGTTAATACAATTCTAGCATGAATAATAAACATTTATCATGATATAAGTAAATATAAATAACAACTTTATTATTGCCTCTAGGGCATATTTCCATCAAGCCCCGCAACAGAGCGAGCCGGAGCCCCTCCTACACAACCTCGCGCACGAGCGGCTCGGCCTCCTCGTCTCCTCGCCGGATCTCGCCCTCGCCGCCGCCGGCCGGTCAACCAGCAGCACCAGGCAGCAACCCTGCGCGCCCGCAGTGCGCCTGCCCGAGGTCCCAAGCAGGAGCACTTGGCCTCGTCTCCTCACGGCCGTGGGCCTCTCCGCGCTCGCGCCTTCGTGTCTCCTCGCACTTCCTCCTCCTCCCGTGCGCCTCGTCAGACCGGCTGCCGTGGCGACCCAACACCAGGGCAATGCCGCCGCTCACCCTACCTTCTTCTCCTCCCCCCGCAGTCCCCTTTTCCCTCCGGTCTCTAATCGCTTGGACCTCTCTCCTTTCTTGAACAGGATACAGTGACGCCACCTGGAGCTTCTCCTCCGCTGACTCCCTCTGTCTCTGGATCTGCCCGGCCCCGCTGCCTTGCCGGAGACCCTCAGACGCTGCCTCGCCAGCAGGTCTTGTCGACGAGCCCCTACTCCTTTCCTCTCCTCCACTTGCCTTCACGGAGTTTCTCTGACCCCGCCGCGATGATCTCTGCAGGTCGACATCGCCGCCTTGGATCCGCGCCATGCTCCACCGTTCCCGCGCTCCTGCCGTCTCGCCAGATCCGGTAGGTCCTTGTCACATCCCTAGCTTCTGGCATTGCACTAGGGTAACTTCATGTGTGCATCATGTTTAAACTTTGAAAGAAACTTGAAATGGGAATTGCCTAAACCCTAGCATTAAAGGAATTCACTAGGTTCAACCAAAATATTTCCAGTAAATCCAAATGGCTTTAAGAAAATGTTCATCATTCTTGGAAAAAGCTGGAAACAGTAACCAGAGGTGATGCACATTTTTGCATGACATATTTGGGCTCTGGATTAAATCATACTCTATTTGCATTTGGGCATTTAAATGCTATTAAATATTTTAAATGCTCAAATAATCATAAACTAAAATGTTTACTGTAGGATATATTCCCAACAGTGATCATGAGTAGTTTCATGATTTTTGGAAGTGTCTAAGTATTTTTAATAAAGCCCTAAAGACTACGGAATAATAGAAAACCAAATTAAAACAGAAATCAGAGAGGGAGAGAGAACTACCTGGGCCAACTTACCTGGCCTTCCAGCCCACCTAGTGGCCCAGCTGGCGGCCCAACCCACCAGGGGCTCCCGTGTCTTCTCCTTCCTCTGCCAGAAGGACCAGGCGCGTGGTCACCGCACACCGGCACGCGCACGGCCACCTCCTGCCTGCTTGCCGCTGCTGGAGTCGTCCCCGAGCGCCACGCACTTCCCCTCAACCGCCTGCACCTCTCCTCTCTCCCCCTCGAGCACTCTTCCCTCCTCTGCCTCTTTCCCACGCGACCACCGAGCGCTGTCATCGCCAACGAGTGCAACCGCGGCCATCGCCTCCCCCTCGCTTCTCTGTGCTGTCCAGAGGCTCCGCCTCAACGCCACGGAGCCCCAAGATGAAGCACGTGCCCGTGGAGCGCCCTAAGCGACGCCATCATCCTCATCCTCGCCGTCGGACGCCGGAGATCCGTCTCACCGCCCCGCTCGCTCTGGCGCCTCCCCGAGCTCGCTGACCTTCCCTATATGATCGTCGTCAGCTCCCGGTTCTTTCCCCCTTAACAACGTCGTCGTTTTCGTCCCGTAGCCACTGCCCCGTGAGTAACCGGAGCCGCCGTCCGCCATGGACGTTGAGCCACGCGCTCCCGAGCTTCGCTTGCTCGCGCTAGTAGCACAGACGTGCTCCTGGTGACCCCACGACGCCGTCTATGCCTTTGGTTGAGCTCCCCGTGCTCCGCCATGCCGCGCCCGTGCAAACCCGTAGCTGCGCCACCGCCAAAGCTCGTCACCGGCGAGATTCCGGCCGCCCCGCGACCCCCTGTCTGGCCCATTGGATGCACCCGAGCAAGGGCTTCTCCCTGATGCTTTCTACACGACAAACCGCGGCCCCTGGTGTTGGGGAACGTAGTAATTTCAAAAAAATTCCCATGCACACGCAAGATCATGGTGATGCATAGCAATGAGAGGGGAGAGTGTGATCTACGTACCCTTGTAGATCGACAGCGGAAGCGTTAGCACAACGCGGTTGATGTAGTCGTACGTCTTCACGGCCCGACCGATCAAGCACCGAAACTACGGCACCTTCGAGTTCTACCACACGTTCAGCTTGATGACGATCCCCGGACTCCGATCCAGCAAAGTTTCGGGGAAGAGTTCCGTCAGCACAACGGTGTGGTGACGATCTTGATGTACTACCGTCGCAGGGCTTCGCCTAAGCACTGCAACAATATTATCGAGGATTATGGTGGAAGGGGGCACCGCACATGGCTAAGAATATGATCACGTGGATCAACTTGTGTGTCTAGGGGTGCCCCCTGCCCTCGTATATAAAGGAGCAGGGGAAGGTGCGGCCGGCCAGGAGGAGGGCGCGCCAGGAGGAGTCCTACTCCCACCGGGAGTAGGATTCCCCCCTTTTCCTAATTGGAATAGGATTCGGGAGGGGGAAAGAGGAGAGAGAGAAGGAAGGGGGGGCGCCGCCCCCCTCTCCTTGTCCTATTCGGACTAGGGGGAGGGGCGCGCGGCCCAGCCCTGGCCACCTCTCCTCTCTTCCACTAAAGCCCACTAAGGCCCATATACCTCCCGGGGGGTTCCAGTAACCTCCCGGTACTCCGGTAAAATCCCGATTTCACTCGGAACACTTCCGATATCCAAATATAGGCTTCCAATATATCAATCTTTATGTCTCGACCATTTCGAGACTCCTCGTCATGTCCGTGATCACATCCGGGACTCCGAACAAACTTCGGTACATCAAAATGCATAAACTCATAATATAACTGTCATCAAAACCTTAAGCGTGCGGACCCTACGGGTTCGAGAACAATGTAGACATGACCGAGACACGTCTCCGATCAATAACCAATAGCGGAACCTGGATGCTCATATTGTCTCCCACATATTCTACGAAGATCTTTATCGGTCAGACCGCATAACAACATATGTTGTTCCCTTTGTCATCGGTATGTTACATGCCCAAGATTTGATCGTCGGTATCTCAATACCTAGTTCAATCTCGTTACCGGCAAGTCTCTTTACTTGTTTGGTAATACATCATCATGCAACTAACTCATTAGTTGTAATGCTTGCAAGGCTTATGTGATGTGCATTACCGAGAGGGCCCAGAGATACCTCTCCGACAATCGGAGTGACAAATCCTAATCTCGAAATACGCCAACCCAACATGTACCTTTGGAGACACCCGTAGAGCTCCTTTATAATCACCCAGTTACGTTGTGACGTTTGGTAGCACACAAAGTGTTCCTCCGGCAAACGGGAGTTGCATAATCTCATAGTCATAGGAACATGTATAAGTCATGAAGAAAGCAATAGCAACATACTAAACGATCGGGTGCTAAGCTAATGGAATGGGTCATGTCAATCATATCATTCTCCTAATGATGTGATCCCATTAATCAAATGACAACACATGTCTATGGTTAGGAAACATAACCATCTTCAATTAACGAGCTAGTCAAGTAGAGGCATACTAGTGACATTTGGTTTATCTATGTATTCACACAAGTATTATGTTTCCGGATAATACAATTCTAGCATGAATAATAAACATTTATCATGATATAAGGAAATAAAATAATAACATTATTATTGCCTCTATGGCATATTTCCTTCAGTCTCCCACTTGCACTAGAGTCAATAATCTAGATTACACAGTAATGATTCTAACACCCATGGAGCTTTGGTGCTGATCATGTTTTGCTCGTGGAAGAGGCTTAGTCAACGGGTCTGCTATATTCAGATCCGTATGTATCTTGCAAATCTCTATGTCTCCCACCTGGACTAGATCCCGGATGGAATTGAAGCGTCTCTTGATGTGCTTGGTTCTCTTGTGAAATCTGGATTCCTTTGCCAAGGCAATTGCACCAGTATTGTCACAAAAGATTTTCATTAGACCCAATGCACTAGGCATGACACCTAGATCGGATATGAACTCCTTCATCCAGACTCCTTCGTTTGCTGCTTCCGAAGCAGCTATGTACTCCGCTTCACATGTAGATCCCGCCACAACGCTTTGTTTAGAACTGCACCAACTGACAGCTCCACCGTTTAATGTAAACACGTATCCGGTTTGCGATTTAGAATCGTCCGGATCAGTGTCAAAGCTTGCATCAACGTAACCATTTACGATGAGCTCTTTGTCACCTCCATATATGAGAAACATATCCTTAGTCCTTTTCAGGTATTTTAGGATGTTCTTGACCGCTGTCCAGTGATCCACTCCTGGATTACTTTGGTACCTCCCTGCTAGACTTATAGCAAGACACACATTAGGTCTGGTACACAGCATTGCATACATGATAGAGCCTATGGCTGAAGCATAGGGAACATCTTTCATTTTATCTCTATCTTCTGCATTGGTCGGGGATTGAGTCTTACTCAATTTCACACCTTGTAACACAGGCAAGATTCCTTTCTTTGCTTGATCCATTTTGAACTTCTTCAAAACTTTGTCAAGGTATGTGCTTTGTGAAAGTCCAATTAAGCATCTTGATCTATCTCTATAGATCTTAATGCCTAATATGTAAGCAGCTTCACCGAGGTCTTTCATTGAAAAACTCTTATTCAAGTATCCTTTTATGCTATCCAGAAATTCTATATCATTTCCGATTAGTAATATGTCATCTACATATAATATCAGAAATGCTACAGAGCTCCCACTCACTTTCTTGTAAATACAGGCTTCTCCAAAAGTCTGTACAAAACCAAATGCTTTGATCACACTATCAAAGCGTTTATTCCAACTCCGAGAGGCTTGCACCAGTCCATAAATGGATCGCTGAAGCTTGCACACTTTGTTAGCTCCCTTTGGATCGACAAAACCTTCCGGCTGCATCATATACAACTCTTCTTGCAGAAATCCATTCAGGAATGCAGTTTTGACATCCATTTGTCAAATTTCATAATCATAAAATGCGGCAATTGCTAACATGATTCGGACAGACTTAAGCATCGCTACGGGTGAGAAGGTCTCATCGTAGTCAATCCCTTGAACTTGTCGAAAACCTTTTGCAACAAGTCGAGCTTTGTAGACAGTAATATTACCGTCAGCGTCAGTCTTCTTCTTGAAGATCCATTTGTTCTCAATTTCTTGCCGATCATTGGGCAAGTCAACCAAAGTCCATACTTTGTTCTCATACATGGATCCCATCTCAGATTTCATGGCTTCAAGCCATTTTGCGGAATCTGGGCTCACCATCGCTTCTTCATAGTTCGTAGGTTCATCATGATCGAGTAGCATGACTTCCAGAACAGGATTATCGTACCACTCTGGCGCGGATCTTACTCTGGTTGATCTACAAGGTTCAGTAGTATCCTGTTCTGAAGCTTCATGATCATTATCATTAGCTTCCTCACTAATTGGTGTAGGTGTCACAGAAGCTGGTTTCTGTGATGTACTACTTTCCAATAAGGGAGCAGGTACAATTACCTCGTCAAGTTTTACTTTCCTCCGACTCGCTTCTTTCGAGAGAAACTCCTTCTCTAGAAAGTTTCCGAATTTAGCAACAAAAGTCTTGCCTTCGGATCTGTGATAGAAGGTGTATCCAATAGTTTCCTTTGGATATCCTATGAAGACACATTTCTCCGATTTGGGTTCGAGCTTATCAGGTTGAGGTTTTTTTCACATAAGCATCGCAGCCCCAAACTTTCAGAAACGACAACTTGGGTTTCTTGCCAAACCACAGTTCATATGGCGTCGTCTCAACGGATTTTGATGGTGCCCTATTTAACGTGAATGCGGCCGTCTCTAGAGCATATCCCCAAAATGATAGCGATAAATCAGTAAGAGACATCATAGATCGCACCATATCTAGTAAAGTACGATTACGACGTTCGGACACACCATTACGCTGTGGTGTTCCGCGTGGCGTGAGTTGCGAAACTATTCCACATTGTTTTAAATGTACACCAAACTCGTAACTCAAATATTCTCCTCCACGATCAGATCGTAGGAATTTTATTTTCTTGTTATGATGATTTTCAAGTTCACTCTGAAATTCTTTGAACTTTTCAAATGTTTCAGACTTATGTTTCATTAAGTAGATATACCCATATCTGCTTAAGTCATCTGTGAAGGTGAGAAAATAACGATATCCGCCACGAGCCTCAACATTCATCGGACCACATACATCTGTATGTATGATTTCCAATAAATCTGTTGCTCTCTCCATAGTATCGGAGAATGGTGTTTTTTTCATCTTACCCATAAGGCACGGTTCACAAGTACCAAGTGATTCATAATCAAGTGGTTCCAAAAGCCCATCAGTATGGAGTTTCTTCATGCGCTTTATACCGATATGACCCAAACGGCAGTGCCACAAATAAGTTGCACTATCATTATCAACTCTGCATCTTTTGGTTTCAACACTATGAATATGTGTGTCACTACTATCGAGATTTAATAAGAATAGACCACTCTTTAAGGGTGCATGACCATAAAAGATATTACTCATGTAAATAGAACAACCATTATTCTTTGATTTCAATGAATAACCGTCTCGCATCGAACAAGATCCAGATATAATGTTCATGCTTAACGCTGGCACCAAATAACAATTATTTAGGTCTAATACTAATCCCAAAGGTAGATGTAGAGGTAGCGTGCCGACTGCGATCACATCGACTTTGGAACCATTTCCCACGCGCATCGTCACCTCATCCTTAGCCAATCTTCGCTTAATCCGTAGTCCATGTTTCGAGTTGTAAATATTAGCAACAGAACCAGTATCAAATACCCAGGTGCTACTGCGAGCATTAGTAAGGTACACATCAATAACATGTATATCACGTATACCTTTGTTCACCTTGCCATCCTTCTTATCCGCCAAATACTTGGGGCAGTTCCGCTTCCAGTGACCAGTCTGCTTGCAGTAGAAGCACTCAGTTTCAGGCTTAGGTCCAGGTTTGGGTTTCTTCTCTTGAGTAGCAACTTGCTTGCTGTTCTTTTTGAAGTTCCCCTTCTTCTTCCCTTTGCCCTTTTCTTGAAACTAGTGGTCTTGTTGACCATCAACACTTGATGCTCCTTCTTGATTTCTACCTCCGCAGCTTTCAGCATTGCGAAGAGCTCGGGAATAGTCTTATTCATCCCTTGCATATTATAGTTCATCAGGAAGCTTTTGTAGCTTGGTGGCAGTGATTGGAGAATTCTGTCAATGACGCAATCATCTGGAAGATTAACTCCCAATTGAATCAAGTGATTATTATACCCAGACATTTTGAGTATATGCTCACTGACAGAACTGTTCTCCTCCATCTTGCAGCTATAGAACTTATTGGAGACTTCATATCTCTCAATCCGGTCATTTGCTTGAAATATTAACTTCAACTCCTGGAACATCTCATATGCTCCATGATGTTCAAAACGTCGTTGAAGTCCCGATTCTAAGCCATAAATCATGGCACACTGAACTATCAAGTAGTCATCAGCTTTGCTCTGCCAGACGTTCATAACATCTAGTGTTGCTCCAGCAGCAGGCCTGGCACCTAGTGGTCCTTCCAGGACGTAATTCTTCTGTGCAGCAATGAGGATAATCCTCAAGTTATGGACCCAGTCCGTGTAATTGCTACCATCATCTTTCAACTTTGCTTTCTCAAGGAACGCATTAAAATTCAACGGAGCAATAGCACGGGCCATCTATCTACAATCAAACATATACAAGCAAGATACTATCAGGTACTAAGTTTCATGATAAATTTATGTTCAATTAATCATATTACTTAAAGAACTCCCACTTAGATAGACATCCCTCTAATCCTCTAAGTGATTACGTGATCCAAATCAACTAAACCATGTCCGATCATCACGTGAGATGGAGTAGTTTCATTGGTGAACATCACTATGTTGATCATATCTACTATATGATTCACGCTCGACCTTTCGGTCTCCGTGTTCCGAGGCCATATCTGTATATGCTTGGCTCGTCAAGTATAACCTGAGTATTCCGCGTGTGCAACTGTTTTGCACCCGTTGTATTTGAACGTAGAGCCTATCACACCCGATCATCACGTGGTGTCTCAGCACGAAGAACTTTCGCAACGGTGCATACTCAGGGAGAACACTTCTTGATAATTAGTGAGAGATCATCTTATAATGCTACTGTCAATCAAAGCAAGATAAGATGCATAAAAGATAAACATCACATGCAATCAATATAAGTGATATGATATGGCCATCATCATCTTGTGCTTGTGATCTCCATCTTCGAAGCACCGTCGTGATCACCATCGTCACCGGCGCGACACCTTGATCTCCATCATAGCATCGTTGTCGTCTCGCCAATTTTATGCTTCCACGACTATCGCTACCGCTTAGTGATAAAGTAAAGCATTACAGCGCGATTGCATTGCATACAATAAAGCGACAACCATATGGCTCCTGCCAGTTGCCGATAACTCGGTTACAAAACATGATCATCTCATACAATAAAATTTAGCATCATGTCTTGACCATATCACATCACAACATGCCCTACAAAAACAAGTTAGACGTCCTCTACTTTGTTGTTGCAAGTTTTACGTGGCTGCTACGGGCTTAAGCAAGAACCAATCTTACCTACGCATCAAAACCACAACGATAGTTTGTCAAGTTGGTGCTGTTTTAACCTTCGCAAGGACAGGGCGTAGCCACACTCGGTTCAACTAAAGTTGGAGAAACTGTCACCCGCTAGCCACCTTTGTGCAAAGCACGTCGGGAGAACCGGTCTCGCGTAAGCGTACGCGTAATGTCGGTCCGGGCCGCTTCGTCCAACAATACCGCCGAACCAAAGTATGACATGCTGGTAAGAAGTATGACTTATATCGCCCACAACTCACTTGTGTTCTACTCGTGCATATAACATCAACACATAAAACCTAGGCTCGGATGCCACTGTTGGGGAACGTAGTAATTTCAAAAAAAATCCTACGCACACGCAAGATCACGGTGATGCATAGCAACGAGAGGGGAGAGTGTGATCTACGTACCCTTGTAGATCGACAGCGGAAGCGTTAGCACAACGCGGTTGATGTAGTCGTACGTCTTCACGGCCCGACCGATCAAGCACCGAAACTACGGCACCTCCGAGTTCTAGCACACGTTCAACTCGATGACGATCCCCGGACTCCGATCCAGCAAAGTGTCGGGGAAGAGTTCCATCAGCACGACGGCGTGGTGACGATCTTGATGTACTACTGTCGCAGGGCTTCGCCTAAGCACCGCTACAATATTATCGAGGATTATGGTGGAAGGGGGCACCGCACACGGCTAAGAATATGATCACGTGGATCAACTTGTGTGTCTAGGGGTGCCCCCTGCCCCCGTATATAAAGGAGCAGGGGGAGGTGCGGCCGGCCAGGAGGAGGGCGCGCCAGGAGGAGTCCTACTCCCACCGGGAGTAGGATTCCCCCCTTTTCCTAATTGGAATAGTATTCGGGAGGGGGAAAGAGGAGAGAGAGAAGGAAGGGAGGGGCGCCGCCCCCCTCTCCTTGTCCTATTCGGACTAGGGGGGAGGGGCGCGCGGCCCAGCCCTGGCCACCTCTCCTCTCTTCCACTAAAGCCCACTAAGGCCCATATACCTCCCGGGGGGTTCCGGTAACCTCCCGGTACTCCGGTAAAATCCCAATTTCACTCGGAACACTTCCGATATCCAAATATAGGCTTCCAATATATCAACCTTTATGTCTCGACCATTTCGAGACTCCTCGTCATGTCCGTGATCACATCCGGGACTCCGAACAAACTTCGGTACATCAAAATGCATAAACTCATAATATAACTGTCATCAAAACCTTAAGCGTGCGGACCCTACGGGTTCGAGAACAATGTAGACATGACCGAGACACGTCTCTGATCAATAACCAATAGCGGAACCTGGATGCTCATATTGGCTCCCACATATTCTACGAAGATCTTTATCGGTCAGACCGCATAACAACATACGTTGTTCCCTTTGTCATCGGTATGTTACTTGCCCGAGATTCGATCGTCGGTATCTCAATACCTAGTTCAATCTTGTTACCGGCAAGTCTCTTTACTCGTTTCGTAATACATCATCTTGCAACTAACTCATTAGTTGTAATGCTTGCAAGGCTTATGTAATGTGCATTACCGAGAGGGCCCAGAGATACCTCTCCAACAATCGGAGTGACAAATCCTAGTCTCGAAATACGCCAACCCAACATGTACCTTTGGAGACACCTGTAGAGCTCCATTATAATCACCTAGTTACGTTGTGACGTTTGGTAGCACACAAAGTGTTCCTCCGGCAAACGGGAGTTGCATAATCTCATAGTCATAGGAACATGTATAAGTCATGAAGAAAGCAATAGCAACATACTAAACGATCGGGTGGTAAGCTAATGGAATGGGTCATGTCAATCATATCATTATAATAATGATGTGATCCCATTAATCAAATGACAACACATGTCTATGGTTAGGAAACATAACCATCTTCGATTAACGAGCTAGTCAAGTAGAGGCATACTAGTGACGTTTGGTTTGTCTATGTATTCACACAAGTATTATGTTTCCGGATAATACAATTCTAGCATGAATAATAAACATTTATCATGATATAAGGAAATAAAATAATAACATTATTATTTCCTCTAGGGCATATTTCCTTCACCTGGCGCTTTTCCGACGCACGTCCGCCGCGGCAAATGGTCGCCGGCGGCTGAACACCGGCGAGCCGACGTGGCAACATCGTTAACTGCTAATGACGGGGCTAACTAACCCCCTCTCTCACTGACTACTGGGCCCCACACCCTTAACTAACAACAGTTTAATTTCTGCTTAGTTTTATTTAAACACAGTGGACCCCGCACGTCAGTTGACCCGCTGACATCACCGTTGACTGGCCCCACCTATCTGTGAGACAAACTGGCACCGGGTCACTAGTGGGCCCCACTGGTAAGGTTTGACCTGGACCAGCCCCTGTTGACCTGCTGACATCGTCATGATGTGATGCTGATGCAGTAATTGATTTTCTAGATTTAAAATAAATCAGGAAATTCCAGAAAACAGTTTAAACTTCTAAAAATCATATAAATTCAACTGTAACTCCAAATGAAATGATTTATATATGAAAAATTATCAGAAAAATTCAAGGAATCCATCTGTACCATTTTCATGCATGTTTGAGAAAGTTAACCTCACTGTTTAGGATGAAACATGATTAGGGCAAATTTCATAATAGGTTTGGAGTTGGAATTTGATATAGTTTTGAATTCCACTTCAATTTAAATGACTTTCTGTTGCATTAGCCCAAATCACAACATATTTCCATGTCATGATCATGCATCATATTGTTGCATTGCATTGATTGTATTCTTCCTTGTTTGCCGGTAATTGCCCCCTCTCATTAGACGTTGTTTCCGACGACATGATCGATGACACCGATGAAGAGCTATTATATCTTCAGAAGTGCTAGGCAAGCACAACCCCCTTGTTCATTCCGATACAAGCCCACTCTCTCGCTCCTGCTCTCTTTTACTGCATTAGGACAACAACGATTCATCTGTTACTTGTGGCGGTAGTTGAACCCCTTATCCTCTGCATGACCTGTCATTGCCACAGTAAATAGATGAAACCCACTACCATGAGTAGGAGTTGTTTGAGCCCAGATGTGCCTACTCATTCATGCTTGTTTGTCATGCCTGCTATTGCTTAGAGTTGTGTCAGGTCTGATTCATCGGAGATGAATTGGAACAGTGATGAACATGTCCTACTGTGTGTGAGCTAAGTGTGTGAACACGATTTGGTAAAGGTAGCGGTGAGAGGCCATGTAGGAGTGCATGGTGGGTTGTCTCATTGAAACTGTTCTTAGGAACTGAGTTCCGTGTTTGTGATCCATGACCAGCTACTACCACGCATTGGGCCCGAAACCAATGGACCCTCTCGACTTATTAACTACCCTTGTCCTCTGTCCAGGAGTTGCAACTAGTTTCTGGTGTTTGTAGGATATGTGTTGGCGGCCGTGCATAGCGCTGACCCTAGGAGTGGGCTATGATGCGGTAGATACACCGTGGCACGGTGTACCGGGAACCCGTTTGGTGTCTCGGGAACCCTGCACACATCGTTTGGGGCTGTGAGCGAAACTCCGGCCGGATCTCCTCGCGGATGGAACCCGAATAGGCGATAAACCTAGACTAGAGACTTGTGTGGTTAGTCAGGTCGTGGCCGACTCCCTCGCCAGACTTTCGCTTGAAGGTTGCCGAGATACACGACGTGTACATGGATACCCTGAGCTAGTTGGTTAAGCTGAACAACAACTTGGAGAGTTGGAAAATGAAAGCTTGTCCGGCTCAGTTCATTCCAAGGGATATCCTTGTGTATGTGTGTGTGTGTGTGTTGAAGAAAGATGATATTTTCATCGATTGTTCCTCGGGATCGGTTGTTGAATCTATCGTCTTGTCCAAACCTTGATTTGAGTGTGGGCTATCGTCAAGTCAAATGAGAACCAACGATGTTCATAATGTTGTCTTACTCGTGGGTTTCCTCGAGCATACACCGTTATATCTTTTTGGGTCTGACCAATGTTATCACCTTGTTCACATAATTATGGAATTCCATCTTCATGGAAATCTGGATGACCTGTTGTTGAGCCCATCGACAATATTTTCATCTTATCCATGATTCATGTTGAACATTAAGCTAGTGTTGGAAACTTTGAAAGCATTTCTTCATGCTAGCTCATGAAGCATATGTTTGGTATAAGAAGTGACTTCCTCTAGTTCATGTGCATTTGAAGCAAGTTGCCGCCATGAATTTGGGAAAGTTTGTTTCGCTTTCTCTGGAGTCATCCCAAGTCAGTCATGCATACGTGCGAAGTATTCTGTGGTCTGGAGACTTGCAACCTTCATTCTATGTGAATCCCTAGCACACCAAGCCACTGATTGATTTGTTCAAGGAGAAGAAGTTTCTTCTTAAGAGCTAGACTTACGCAAGGACTTCGATATCCTCGATGATGGTTCCCCATCTGGACTCGGTAGGGTTTTATTATAAGACTACTATGTGGTCATGCTTGTCTGGGACAGCGTGTTCACAGGTTTGTAGCAAAACTGGCTCATGTTTTGGAGCTTACTATCGTAGTTCATTTTCTGAGAATCTCGCAACGTCATCTCGTCGGTTTGCGTTGCAAACTTTCTTTTCGAGACATGCTGTCTGAAATATCCTATTACCAACCAGATCTGAATCTCAGGCAGATATGATGGTTGGAACTTTTCCAGGATCTATGATGTAGGTCCCGACAGGGTTGATGTTCTGGCCGACACACCTAGCCGGAAGATTTGTCATTATAGTATCTTGCCCATTTTTCCATGAGGATTTCGTGCGACTTATTATAGAAGTTGTTCCTTAGGAATCCCTGTGCTCTCAGTTTCTTCGATGATTCTATAACCATTGAAACATTGGAAACACTCTCGACTGTTGAGTTTTGCCCCAGTTACCAGAATCATTCCCAACATTTGCATTTTGTTCCCAGCTTGCACCTCAGTAGTAGTTGTTCAGGATCATCTTCAAAAGTGGACTTACCATGGGTCCCATCCGTCTCCGATGATAAGCAAATCATCCATTGCGTTGTCTCCAACAAGGTAGTCCACATCATTCATCCTAGTCCGAGTATGCCATTTCTTCGAGCTCTTTCAAACGATCAATTGAAAATTGCTTTAAGTTGGTATGAAGAGTTTCAATGATCTATGGATCAAAAGTAATTCTTTTGCCACTTAAGGGAACAATCCAACGAGTCACCTTTCCCAAGGTGTCCCATTACGGGATCATGGCAATTATTTCCTCGCCACCTTGACACCATCCACCATCTTTCTAAGCGTGGAATTGCTGCCCATAAATCAAACCCCGTCGTTTGTTCTTCCATCCCTCTCGATGTGTTCTGTGTCTCAACTCAAGATGTTTCAACATCTCATTCCACGAGTGGATCTTGTATAGCTCGATCTTCGAGAAGATCAATCTTAGTATAGTTTCTTTCTGTCGTCATCGTATGCAACGAATCGACAACCTTTTGAGGTGCAACCTGGATCGTGAAGATCGTGTTAGTCTTGTGCCCCCCCCTTCCTTCTTACCTCACGTCTTGAATCTCGGCCGAGATTCTTGTTTCGTGGGGGTGAGTTGTCACATCCCTAGCTTCTGGCATTGCACTAGGGTAACTTCATGTGTGCATCATGTTTAAACTTTGAAAGAAACTTGAAATGGGGATTGCCTAAACCATAGCATTAAAGGAATTCACTAGGTTCAACCAAAATATTTCCAGTAAATCCAAATGGCTTTAAAAAATGTTCATCATTCTTGGAAAAAGCTGGAAACAGTAACCAGAGGTGATGCACATTTTTGCATGACATATTTGGGCTCTGGATTAAATCATACTCTATTTGCATTTGGGCATTTAAATGCTATTAAATATTTTAAATGCTCAAATAATCATAAACTAAAATGTTTACTGTAGGATATATTCCCAACAGTGATCATGAGTAGTTTCATGATTTTTGGAAGTGTCTAAGTATTTTTAATAAAGCCCTAAAGACTACAGAATAATAGAAAACCAAATTAAAACAGAAATCAGAGAGGGAGAGAGAACTACCTGGGCCAACTTACCTGGCCTTCCAGCCCACCTAGTGGCCCAGCTGGCGGCCCAGCCCACCAGGGGCTCCCGTGTCTTCTCCTTCCTCTGCCAGAAGGACCGAGGCGCGTGGCCACCGCACACCGGCAGGCGCACGGCCACCTCCTGCCTGTTTGCCGCTGCTGGAGTCGTCCCCGAGCGCCACGCACTTCCCCTCGACCGCCTGCACCTCTCCTCTCTCCCCCTCGAGCACTCTTCCCTCCTTTGCCTCTTTCCCATGCGACCACCGAGCGTTGTCATCGCCGCCGACGAGCGCAACCGCGGCCATCGCCTCCCCCTCGCTTCTCTGTGCTGTCCAGAGGCTCCGCCTCGACGCCACGGAGCCCCAAGACGAAGCACGCGCCCGCGGAGCGCCCTAAGCGACGCCATCATCCTCATCCTCGTCGTCGGACACCGGAGATCCGTCTCGCCGCCCCGCTCGCTCCGGCGCCTCCCCGAGCTCGCTGACCTTCCCTACATGATCGTCGTGAGATCCCGGTTCTTTCCCCCTTAACCACGTCATCGTTTTCATCCCGTAGCCACTGCCCCGCGAGTAACCGGAGCCGCCGTCTGCCATGGACGTTGAGCCACGCGCTCCCGAGCTTCGCTTGCTCGCCGTAGTGGCACAGACGTGCTCCTGGTGACCCCACGACGCCGTCTATGCCTTTGGTTGAGCTCCCCGTGCTCCGGCACGCCGCGCCCGTGCAAACCCGTAGCTGCGCTGCCGCCAAAGCTCGTCGCTGGCGAGATTCCGGCCGCCCCGCGACCCCCTTTCTGGCCCATTGGATGCGCCCGAGCAAGGGCTTCTCCCCGATGCTTTCTGCATGACAAACCGCGGCCCCTGGCGCTTTTCCGACGCACGTCCGCCGCGGCAAATGGTCGCCGGCGGCTGAACACCGGCGAGCCGACGTGGCAACATCGTTAACTGCTAATGACGGGGCTAACTAACCCCCTCTCTCGCTGACTACTGGGCCCCACGCCCTTAACTAACACCAGTTTAATTTCTGCTTAGTTTTATTTAAACACAGTGGACCCCGCGTGTCAGTTGACCCGCTGATGTCACCGTTGACTGGCCCCACCTGTTTGTGAGACAAACTGGCACCGGGTCACTGACCAGTGGGCCCCACTGGTAAGGTTTGACCTGGACCAGCCCCTGTTGACCTGCTGACGTTGTCATGACATGATGCTGATGCAGTAATTGATTTTCTGGATTTAAAATAAATCAGGAAATTCCAGAAAATAGTTTAAACTTCTAAAAATCATAGAAATTGAACCGTAACTCCAAATGAAATAATTTATATATGAAAAATTATCAGAAAAATTCAAGGAATCCATCTGTACCATTTTCATGCATGTTTGAGAAAGTTAACCTCACTGTTTAGGATGAAATATGATTAGGGCAAATTTCATAATAGGTTTGGAGTTGGAATTTGATATAGTTTTGAATTCCACTTCAATTTAAATGACTTTCTATTGCATTAGCCCAAATCACAACATATTGCCATGTCATGATCATGCATCATATTGTTCCATTACATTGATTGTATTCTTCCTTGTTTGTCGGTAATTGCCCCCTCTCAGTAGACGTTGTTTCCGACGACGTGATCGATGACACCGATGAAGAGCTATTCTATCTTCAGAAGTGCCAGGCAAGAACAACCCCCTTGTTCATTCCGATACAAGCCCACTCTCTCGCTCCTGCTCTCTTTTACTGCATTAGGACAACAACGATTCATCTGTTACTTGTTGTGGTAGTTGAACCCCTTATCCTCTGCATGACCTGTCATTGCCACAGTAGATAGATGAAACCCACTAGCATGAGTAGGAGTTGTTTGAGCCCAGATGTGCCTACTCATTCATGCTTGTTTGTCATGCCTGCTATTGCTTAGAGTTGTGTCAGGTCTGATTCATCGAGGATGAATTGGAACAGTGATGAACATGTCCTACTGTGTGTGAGCTAAGTGTGTGAACACGATTTGGTAAAGGTAGCGGTGAGAGGCCATGTAGGAGTACATGGTGGGTTGTCTCATTGAAACCGATCTTAGGAACTGAGTTCTGTGTTTGTGATCCATGACTAGCTACTACCACGCATTGGGCCCGAAACCAATGGACCCTCTCGACTTATTAACTGCCCTTGTCCTCTGTCCAGGAGTTGCAACTAGTTTCTGGTGTTTGTAGGATATGTGTTGGCGGCCGTGCATAGCGCTGACCCTAGGGGTGGGCTATGATGCGGTAGATACACTGTGGCACGGTGTACCGGGCACCCGTTTGGTGTCTCGGGAACCCTGCACACATCGTTTGGGGCTGTGAGCGAAACTCCGGCCGGATCTCCTCGCGGATGGAACCCGAATAGGCGATAAACCTGGACTAGAGACTCGTGTGGTTAGTCAGGTCGTGGCCGACTCCCTCGCCAGGCTTCCGCTTGAAGGTTGCCGAGATACACGACGTGTACATGGTGGTAAGTGGCGAGAGCGTGTGTGAAGAAGTACACCCCTACAGGGTTATAAATGATCTATTCGAATAGCCGTGTCCGCGGTAAAGGACTTCTGGGTTACCTATAACAGTTCATAGACAAGTGGAAGTGGATACTCTAAAACTCGCAAGATAAGTGTGAGTGCTATGGATGGCCTTCTCGTAGGGAGACGGGAGCGGATCCATAGTGGTGTATTGAATGGTGAATATGTGGACTCGTGTGCGCCACCTCAAAAGAGTTGCTTGCAGTCGTAGTTCAGGTTAGCCACCGAGTCAAAGCTGGCTTGCTGCAGTCAAACTCCACCACCCCCCTTGTTGATACCGATGCATATGTAGCTAGTTCTGATGTAAGTTTTGCTGAGTACCTTTGTACTCACGTTTGCTTAATTTATGTTTTGCAGAGAGACTTCAGTCTCGCTAGTAGTTCTGTGTGGACTTCGACATTTAGCTTGCTACCTCAGCTATGATCTTGTGCCTTCGGCAGGATCTGGTAGATAGTCAGGCTTCTCAGCCCTTTTCATTTGTAGATGTCTGTCCCCAGACATGTTAAGCTTCCGCATGTGCTTTGATTTGTATGCTATGATTGTTGGGTCATGAGACCCATGTTTGTAATATCTCGCTCCTCGGAGCCTACTGAATAAATACTTGAGTCGTAGAGTCTTGTTGTGATGCCATGTTGTATTTACACATATCGAGCATATTGTGTGTATGATTGAAATGCTTGGTATGTGTGGGATCCGACAATCTAGTCGTTTATCCTTGGCAGCCTCTCTTATGGGGAAATGTAGTCTAGTGCTTCCTTGAGCCATAGTAGTACGCTATAGCCCGGTTCACCGGAGTCCTGCTAGCCCAGCACTACTGCTCAGGACACTTGACTGGTCGGCATGTGTTTCACTTCGTTCCTGTGTCTGTCCCTTCGGGGAAATGTCACGCGGTGACATCCAGAGTCCTGCCTAGCCTGCTACAGCCCGGTTTACCGGAGTCCTGTTAGCCCAGTGTTACAGCCCGGATTCACACACTGCTGACCGACATGCTCGAAGTTGATTCATGTATGCCTGTCTCCATGGGTTAGTGCCGCTTTGGGTTCACGACTAGCCATGTCGGCCCGGGTTCTCCGTCATATGGATGCTAGCGACACTATCATATACGTGAGCCAAAAGGCGCAAACGGCCCCAGGCCATGGTAAGGCGACACCCGTGGGAATACCGTGCGTGAGGCCGCAAAGTGATATGAGGTGTTACCAGCTAGATCGATGTGACTTGGAATCGGGGTCCTGACAGTCCTCGTCTGTGACACCCCCGATTTGACCGTACACTAATCATACATGGAAATGTGTACGATCAAGATCAAAGACTCATGGGAAGACATCACAACACACCTCTAGACACAAATTAAAAATAATACAAGCTTTATATTAGAAGCCAGGGGCCTCGAGGGCTCGAATAGATAGCTCGAATACACATGAGTCAGCGGAAGCAACAATATCTAAGTACAGACATAAGTTAAACAAGTTTGCCTTAAGAAGGCTGGCACAAAAGTAGCAATGATCGAAAAGGCGAGGCCTCCTGTCTGGGACCTCCTAACTACTCCTCGAAGTCGAACTCCGCGTAGAATCATCCCCGGGATCCTCTGGCTCCTGGACTCCATCATATGATCGCAAATAACCGGGAAAGGGGGAAAAGAAGTAGCAAAGCAACCGTGAGTACTCATCCAAAGTACTCGCAAGCAAGGATCTACACTACATATGCATTGGTATCAATGAAATGGGTAGTATCTATGGATTGAACTGCAGAATGCCAAAATAAGAGGGGGATAGCTAGTCCTATCGAAGTCTACGCTTCTGGCAGCCTCCATCTTGAAGCAGTAGAAGAGAGTAGATGGTAAGTTAACCAAGTATCATCGCATAGCATAATCCTACCCGACGATCCTCCCCTCGCCGCCCTATGAGAGAGAGATCCCCGGGTTATATCTGGCACTTGGAAGGGTGTATTTTATTAAGTACCAGGTTCTATTTGTCATAAGGTCAAGGTACAACTCCGGGTTGTCCTTTTACCGAGGGACACAGCTATTCGAATAGATAAACTTCCCTGCATGGGTGCACCACATTTCCCAACACGCTCGATCCCCTCTGGCCGGACACACTTTCCTGGGTTATGCCCGGCCTCGGAAGATCAACACGTCGCAGCCCTACCAAGACACAACAGAGAGATCAGCACGCCGATCTAAATCCTATGGCGTAGGGGTCTGGGCCCATCGCCCATTGCACACCTGCACGTTGCGAAAGCGGCCGGCGAGCAGACCTAGCCTCCCTTATACAAGAGCAGGCGTTCCAGTCCAACCCGGCGCGCGCCGTCTAGTCGCTGACGTCAAGAAGGCTTCGGCTAATACCACGACGTCGAGTGCCCATAACTGTTCCCGCGTAGTTGGTTAGTGCGTATAGGCCAATGGCTAGACTCAGATCGAATACCAAGATCTTGGTAAGCGTGTTATTTTGAAGTAACTGCGGACGTCGACCAGGGCCAGGCCCATCTCTCTCCTAGGTGGTCTCAACCTGCCCTGTCGCTCCGCCACAAGTAACAGTTGGGGGCCGTCGGGAACCCAGGCCCACCACTACCTGGATGGAACCAACTGTCCCTTCAGCCCCCCACATCCGAATCACTTGCGGGTACTCTACGAGCCGACCCGACTTTAGTCACCACAAGTATCATATATTATGTATAAGTATATACCCGTGATCACCTCCCGAGTGATCATGGCCCGATAGTATAGCATGGCTGACGGACAAGAATGTAGGGCCACTGATGAAATACTAGCATCATATACTAAGCATTTAGGATTGCAGGTAAAGGTAACAATAGTAGTAGCAAAGACAGTATATGCATCAGGATAGGACTAATAGAAAGCAGTAACATGCTACACTACTCTAATGCAAGTAGTAGACAAAAGAATAGGCGATATCTTGTGATCAAAGGGGGGCTTGCCTGGTTGCTCTAGCAAGTAGGGGTCGTCAACAATATAGTCGATCGGGGCACCAGTAGCGGCGTTAGTCTCGTAGTCTACCGGAGAGAAAAGGGGGAAGAAACAATGAATACAATGCAAACAAATGCATATCTATGCATGACATGACAAGTAACGGTGTTAGGTGTGCCCTAACGCAGTAGGAACTGATACCGGTGAAGGGGGGAAACATCCGAGAAAGTATCCCCAGTGTTTCACGTTTTCGGACAAATGAACCGGAGGGGGGAAGTTGCGTGTTCGCTATGCTAGAGATGTGTGGCGGACGAACAGGCTGCGTATTCAGATTCGTCTCGTCATTCTGAACAACTTTCAAGGGCAAAGTTTTTGCATCCGAACTACGATTCATTTCCTTAATTTTTCAAAGTTTTAAATGATTTTTTAGATTTTCTTATTTATTTTTAATTTCGAAAATCAGTAGTTAAAAAAAACTGGGTGCACCCGGTGCAGTGCACCAGAGGTGCACTAGTGAGGCTGACCAGTGGGTCCAGTCAACTGCCGAGTCAGTAGTTGACTGGTCAGCATTGACTGGTCAACATGGTCAAACGGGCCCACAAGTCATAGACTATTATTTTGAACAATTTTATTTATTTATTTGATTTAGCGGTGGGGCCTGGTGTCATAGACTACTTTTAGGAGGGGGGTTAGCAATTAGGGGATTAGCGGGTGGGTTAGTGCGTGGTCAAACAGAGGAGGGCCGGCTGGGCTCACGCGGGCACAAGGCGCCGGAGACAGTGCGGCCGACAGCGGCGACCAACGCCGTGGCACGGCGGCCGGAGGCGAGCGCCGGAACGGGGGAAGAGGCGTCGCGTGGAGAGGGCCGGGGCCGGAGGCGAGTGCGGCGGGGGCCGGATCGCAGGCGCGCGCCACGGGCGGCGGGCGTGCACAGCAGGGCCGCGGTAGCCAGACGCGAGCGCGGGGAGTGGCGGTCGGAGGCGGACGCGGCCAAGCACGAGTGGCGCACGCGGGGCGGCAGAGTGGGGGAGGCGGAGTGGGGCGGCGCCAGCGTATTAGTGGTGGAGGCTGGCGCCGTCATGGCTGGCGGCGGTTAGCGTGGAAGAGCTGCAAGCGCGCGTGGGTAGCAGAGGCGTGGGCGGCGCTAGCAGCAGCGGCGAAGCAATATAGCCATGGGAGGGCCACGGGCGACTACGGTGGTACACGGGGCTGCAGCGGCTGCAGCGGCAAAGGGCAGCGCCGTCGCGGTGGAGCTCCGGACTGAGGCGCGGGACGTGGCCGGCGCGCGAGCAGCAGCGCGCGACGGACAGCATCGGCAACATCAGTAGCAATAGAGTAGGCAGAGGCGAGGTGGCAATAGCAAGCGGCAGCAGTGACGGGCGTCCGACCAGGGAAGCCCTACAGCTCAAGATCGAGCAAGGCGAGGTGCTCGGCGGCAGCTTCTGACCTCTAGGAGCACGCTCACCTTCTCAGTTGAAGCAAGGGGGGCACGACGAGGCAGGGGCTTGCGTTTAGCTAGCTAGGGGAAGAGAAGGAGCTTCAGGGGAGGGGGAAATGTAGCGGCGCTCACATCAGTGACGGGGAGCCGCTCATTGAAGCTGGAGGGGTCGGGGTGGAGCTAATCGACGGGGAGGACTACGGCGGCCGAAGGCGAGGAAGTGAACGCGCGCGTCGTGGTGGTGACCTCCTGGCTCCATTCCAGCGGCTTAGTCAAGGCAGTGGAGCACCACAGAGCTTCTTGGCGTGTTACAAGGGCGCGGGGTCCACAGGGAACACGGCGGGGAGGCAGCCCATGGCAACGGCGGCGGCGGGTCTGCGCTGTGGGGAGGAGAGGGGCGAGAGGAGGGGGTGAGGAACGTGCTATGGTTCCAGGGGGCTCGGGGGGTGCTCTTAACTGTCGCGGGGAGGCGCTGGATGGCTGGCGTGTGGCCTCCCGCGGCCACGGACGACACACGACCGTCCAACAAGGCGCGTGAACAGGAGGTAGGAGATAAGGGGGTTAGTGGGCTGTATGTGTACTGTAGCAATGGGCTACAGTGCACACTGCAGCTTTAGACTTTCTTTTCACTTTTTATTTTACTTTTTTTCTATTTTGTTTTATTTCTTTAATGGTTACAGTTTTATGAAATACACTAATGGTTCCTAGATTAGTATTACTATATGTACTACTGCCACATTAATTTGGGTAACTATATAAAATATTTTAACATTTTATAAATAATAAGAGGCATTCATTAAATTGGTTAAGCCATTGTTTTATTCACATTTGAGTATTTAAACATCATATAAAAGTGTGGTTTATCCTCCTAAATTACCTATGCATTATTTGGCACAACCTGAACATTTTAGTTTTATTGTTTGAATTTTTTTGTTTTTTGCCTTTAATTAAAATTTGAATTTGAATCGTTTTGAACTAACGCGGGTTTATCAACAGTAACCGAGGTGACGTGGCATCATTAGAAGAGGTTTACTATAGCTTAATTATCCGGGCATCACAAATCTCCTCCACTACGAGAAATCTCGTCCCGAGATTTAGGAGGGGGAGTAAGGGGAAGGGATTTGGTTACGAAATTCTAACGGGTCTTGTTGGTGTTGGTTTCTCTTCTCGAAGAGGTCAATCCATTACATTGATGCCTTCATTCCTCTGCTCCAAGTCATCATGCTGAAGTCGCCATCCTTTCTTCGGGGTCTTCATCGTACTTACGAAAGGTCAAGCGGTAACTTCGGAAGGACGGACCTCTACAAGGTTGCTTATCTGGTAGATAACATTAGGGATGGTGGCGAAAAGTAACTTCCGAATTGAAACTTAAGAAGTTATTGAGAGCAAAGTAAGAAGGTGCAAAGTAGAAGTTTCAAGCGCATAGGCAAGCGCTCGTTGCCTGATACGAAATGTGAAAGGGGTTCAGAGCAATGGGAATAAGTATTGCGTCCTGATACCAGAATTGGTGGTCTCTCGGAAGGTGGGTCGTGAATTGCATACAAAGCCACACGTGAGGAATAACTTTGGAAACCGAGGGGGGTTATAGGAGAGTCAGGTTTCAATCCTGTTGACTTGTGGGTTATGGGCCCACCATGTGAGTCAAAAAATGGAAGGAGCGGTGACATCTTGCACGGCCATGATAGCAAGGCATGTCAGAGGTTAGCCTGTCAGTTATGTCGGCAATAATGTCGGTACCAAGGGCGAGGGACAAAGAGAAACATTTTCCTACTCGTTGAACGAGGCGGGCCACTAGGCAAAGTTCTCGTCCATCGGTGGCTACCAGAATGTCATCAAATAGTAACAGGGTCTAGATGACAGAATTGGACACCGAGGTGTTTACATAAGCAGGAGAATAAGAAAGTTTAAACCAAACAATGGAAAGGAAAATGTATCATCATATTAAATAGAACAATGGAAAGGAAAATGTGTTTAAACACATATTTCAATGGTATATCCTTCCCAAGGATAAACAGAGCATGATATCCATGACAGGATATAATGTGGAAAACATTTTAGGTAAGGGGAGAGAAATTTGATGACATTACCGTTACGACGGTGTTTGGATAATTGAGTAAGAAACATTTAGCATTGGGCTTCAGATGTTCTTGTTGAAAATCAGAGTACCACAAACATGCTTCGAGATAGCATTGACATGGTATTTAAGCAAAGATCAAACTTGGATACACAAAAGATTCATCAGGAACAATGTATAGAATAAGTCTTACGATTTCCTTATGGAGGAATGGTTAACCTTGCTAAATAGGAAACTATAACAATAGGTTCTCCGGCCAGGTGGGCTAGGCATGACATCACCTTACCGAGTCGTCTAAAGACCAGTGTTATAACTCTTGGAAATGTGTCCCAACCATCATATCTGACCGAGATTCAAATCTGATCGGTGGTAGGGTACCTCAGACTCAGGATGCCTAAGAAGAAAAGGTGCAAAACAAATTGACGATATGACATTGTAAGATTCTCGGGAAATGTACTATGGAAGCGAGTTCCGAAACAAGAGTTTTTCATTAAACCAAGGAGAGGATGAGGAGGTGGCTGATGGACCCAATGATAATTCATCAAGATTACCAACAAGATGGATTCCACAATTATGTGAATAAGGAGATAATATTGGTGAGATCAAATGGTATAATGATGTATGCTCGAGGAAAACATACACAATTAAACATTTGTTGAAAGGTGCACCCGAAATATGGCTTAGGTAGCACAATCAATGTTATAATGGTGATCCAATAAACAATAGTTAAGAATGAACTGTTAACCATTAACTTCAGAGCAATAGAGTTGCTAGAAGTTTGCATTCACACATCATAGTTAAATGGCTGGTATCTCGGTTAGAAACAATACGCGGACCAAGATATGAACGAAGATTGTCGGGGATATACCCCGTGGTATGACCCGGCCGAAGTTTAACCTGGCTGGGACTTGGTAAACCGACATGTGTTAAGTCAGATGATAACCCGACAGGTGTTAAGTCAGATCATAACACGGCAGGTGTTAAGTCAGATGATAACTCGGCAGGAAGTCATAACCTGGAAGACAATCATAACCCGGCAGACAATCATAAACTGGTAGGAAGTTGATGTCTACTACACAACCTTCTTCTTGTAGACGTTGTTGGGCCTCCAAGTGTAGATGTTTGTAGGACAATAGAAAATTTCCCTCAAGTGGATGACCTAAGGTTATCAATCCGTAGGAGGCGTAGGATGAAGATGGTCTCTCTCAAGCAACCCTACAACCAAATAACAAATAGTCTCTTATGTCCCCAACACACCCAATACAATGGTAAATTGTATAGGTGCACTAGTTCGGTGAAGATATGGTGATACAAGTGATATATTGATGGTAGATAAAGGGTTTTGTAATCTGAAAATATAAAAACAGCAAGATAACTAATGATAAAAGTGAGCACAAACGGTATTGCAATGCGTTGAAACAAGGCCTAGGGTTCATACTTTCACTAGTGCAAGTTCTCTCAACAATAATAACATAATTGGATCACATAACTATCCCTCAACATGCAACAAAGAGTCACTCCAAAGTCACTAATAGCAGAGAACAAACGAAGAGATTATGGTAGGGTACGAAACCACCTCAAAGTTATTCTTTCCAATCAATCTGTTGGGCTATTCCTATAAGTGTCGAAAATAGCCCTAGAGTTCGTACTAGAATAGCACCTTAAGACACAAATCAACCAAAACCCTAATGTCACCTAGATACTCCAATGTCACCTCAAGTATCCGTGGGTATGATTATACGATATGCATCACACAATCTCGGATTCATCTATTCAACCAACAAATAGAACTTCAAAGAGTGGCCCAAAGATTCTACCAGAGAGTCAAGACGAAAACGTGTGTCAACTCCTATGCATAGATTCCCAAGGTCACGGAACCCGCAAGTTGATCACCAAAACATACATCAAGTGAATCAATAGAATAACCAATTGTCACCATGGTTACCCCACGCAAGACATACATCAAGTGTTCTCAAATCCTTAAAGACTCAATCCGATAAGATAACTTCAAAGGGAAAACTCAATCCATTACAAGAGAGTAGAGGGGGAGAAACATCATAAGATCCAACTATAATAGCAAAGCTCGTGATACATCAAGATCGTACCACCTCAAGAACACGAGAGAGAGAGAGAGAGATCAAACAGATAGCTACTGGTACATACCCTCAGTCCCGAGGGACAACTACTCCCTCCTTTGCATGGAGAGCACCGAGATGATGAAGATGGCCGCCGGAGAGGGATCCCCCCTCCGGCAGGGTTCCGGAACGGGTCTTGATTGGTTTTCGGTGTTACGAGGGCTTCTGGCGGCGGAACTCCCGATCTATTGTGCTCCCCGAAATTTTTAGGGTATATGGGTATATATGGGAGGAAGAAGTACGTCGCTGGACCTTTGGGCTGTCCAAGAGGCAGGGTGTGCGCCCAGGGGGGTGGGCGTGCCCCCACCCTCGTGGGCAGCCTGGGACTCTCCTGGTCCAACTCCGATACTCCGTGGGCTTCTTCTGGTCCAAAAATAAGTTCTGTGAAGTTTCAGGTCAATTGGACTCCGTTTGATTTTCCTTTTCTGCGATACTCTAAAACAAGGAAAAAAATAGAAACTGGCACTGGGCTCTAGGTTAATAGGTTAGTCCCAAATATCATATAAAATAGCATATAAATTTATATAAAACATCCAAGGTTGATAATATAATAGCATGGAACAATAAAAAATTATAGATACTTTAGAGACGTATCAGCATCCCCAAGCTTAATTCCTGCTCGTCCTCGAGTAGGTAAATGATAAAAACAGAATTTTTGATGTGGAATGCTACCTAACATATTTTTCTAAGTAATCTTCTTTACTGTGGCAAGAATATTCAGATCCATAAGATTCAAGACAAAAGTTTAATATTGACATAAAAATAATAATACTTCAAGCATACTAACAAAGCAATTATGTCTTCTCAAAATAACATGGCCAAAGAAAGCTATCCCTACAAAATCATATAGTCTGGCTATGCTCCATCTTCACCATACAAAATATTTAAATCATGCACAACCCCGATGACACGCCAAGCAATTGTTTCATACTTTTGATGTTCTCAAACTTTTTCAATCTTCACGCAATACATGAAGCATGAGCCATGGACATAGCACTATATGTGGAATAGAATGGTGGTTGTGGAGAAGACAAAAAGGGAGAAGATAGTCTCACATCAACTAGGTGTATCAATGGGCTATGGAGATGTCCATCGGTATATATCAATGTGAGTGAGTAGGGATTGCCATGTAACGGATGTACTAGAGCTATAAGTGTATGAAATATCAAAAAGAAACTAAGTGGGTGTGCATCCAACTTGCTTGCTCACGAATACCTAGGGCATTTTGAGGAAGCCCATCATTGGAATATACAAGCCATGTTCTATAATGAAAGATTCCCACTACTATTTGAAAGTGACAACATAGGAGACTCTCTATCATGAAGATCATGGTACTACTTTGAAGCACAAGTGTGGTAAAAGGATAGTAGCATTGACCCTTCTCTCTTTTTCTCTCATTTTTTATTTTATTTTATTTTATTTATTTGGGCCTTTTCTCTTTTTTGATGGCCTCTTTTTTCTCTTTTTTTATTTTTCGTTCGGAGTCTCATCCCGACTTATGGGGGAATCATAGCCTCCATCGTCCTTTCCTCACTGGGACAATGCTCTAATAATGATGATCATCACACTTTTATTTACTTACAACTCGATACTTAGAACAAAATATGACTCTATATGAATGCCTCCGGCGGTGTACCGGGATGTGCAATGACTCAAGAGTGACATGTATGGAAGAATTATGAACGGTGGATTTGCCACAAATACAATTTCAACTACATGATCATGCAAAGCAATATGGCAATGATGAAGCATGTCATAATAACGGAATGGTGGAAAGTTGCATGGCAATATATCTCGGAATGGCTATGAAAATGCCATAATAGGTAGGTATGGTGGTTGTTTTGAGGAAGATATATGGTGGGTTTATGGTACCGGCGAAAGTTGCGCGGTACTAGAGAGGCTAGCAATGGTGGAAGGATGAGAATGCGTATAATCCATGGACTCAACATTAGTCATAAATAATTCACATACTTATTGCAAAAATCTATTAGTTATCGAAACAAAGTACTACGCGCATGCTCCTAGGGGGATAGATTGGTAGGAAAAGACCATCGCTCGTCCCCAACCGCCACTCATAAGGAAGACAATCAATAAATAAATCATGCTCCGACTTCATCACATAACGGTTCATCATACGTGCATGCTACGGGAATCACAAACTTTAACACAAGTATCTCTCAAATTCACAAATACTCACTAGAATGACTCTAATATTACCATCCTCATATCTCAAAACAATCATCAAGTATCAAACTTCTCATAGTATTCAATGCACTTTATATGAAAGTTTTTATTATATCCCTCTTGGATGCCCATCATATTAGGACTAAATTCATAACCAAAGCAAATTACCATGCTGTTTAGGAATCTCAAAAATAATATAAGTGAAGCATGAGAGATCAATTATTTCTATAGAATAAAACCACCATCGTGCTCTAAAAGATATAAGTGAAACACTAGGGCAAATGACAAACTACTCCGAAAGATGTAAGTGAAGATCAATGAGTAGTCGAATAATTATGCAACTATGTGAAGACTATCTAACATTTAATAGTTTCAGATCTTGATACTTTATTCAAACATAAAGCAAAACAAAATAAAATAAATTGATGCTCCAAGCAAAACAATATCATGTGGTGAATAAAAATATAGCTCCAAGTAAAGTTACCGATGAAATGAAGACGAAAGAGGGGATGCCTTCCGAGGCATGCCTTCCGAGGCATCCCCAAGCTTAGGCTTTTGGTTGTACTTGAATATTACCTTGGGGTGCCTTGGGCATCCCCAAGCTTAGGCTCTTGCCAGTCCTTATTCCATAGTCCATCGAATCTTTACCCAAAACTTGAAAACTTCACAACACAAAACTTAATAGAAAACTCGTAAGCTCCGTTAGTATAAGAAAATAAATCACCACTTAGGTACTGTTTTGAAGTCATTCTAAATTCATATTGGTGTAATATCTACTGTATTCCAACTTCTCTATGGTTCATACCCTCCGATACTACTCATAGATTCATCAAAATAAGCAAACAACACATAGAAAACAGAATCTGTCAAAAATAGAACAGTCTGTAGTAATATGTATCAAACATATACTTATGGAACTCATAAAATTCTCAAATAAATTGGTGGACCTGAGTAATTTGTCTATTAATCATATGCAAAAATAATTAACTAAATATCACTCTCCAATAAAAAATGGTAGCAATTCTCGTGAGCGCTAAAGTTTCTGTTTTTTACAGCATGATCAACAAGACTTTCCCCAAGTCTTCCCAACGGTTCTACTTTGCACAAACACTAATTAAAACATAAAAACTCAATCATAACATAGGATATATGATTAATTTATTATTAACAGGAAGAACAATAAAGTTGGGTTGCCTTCCAACAAGCGCTATTGTTTAACGCCCCTAGCTAGGCATGATGATTTCAATGATGCTCACATAAAAAATAAATAAGAATTGAAACATAAAGAGAGCATCATGAAGAATATGACTAGCACATTTAAGTCTAACCCAATTCCTATGCATAGGGATTTTGTGAGCAAACAACTTATGGGAACAATAATCAACTAGCATAGGAGGGCAAAACAAGCATAACTTCAAAACTTTAAGTACATAGAGAGGAAACTTGATATTATTGCAATTCCTACAAGCATAAGTTCCTCCCTCATAATAATTTTCAGTAGCATCATGAATGAATTCAACAATATAACCAGCACCTAAAGCATTCTTTCCATGATCTACAATCATAGAAATTTTATTACTCTCCACACAAGCAAAATTCTTCTCATTCGGGATAGTGGGAGTATCATAAGAGACTTGAATACTATATATTGTTTCCACATTAAAAGAGTAATGTTGAGAAAGGGGGTAATCGTAATCATGACAAGTTTTATAAATATAATCATCACTACTTTTTATAGCATATGTATCATCACAATAATTATCATAAGTAGCAACTTTGTTCTCATCATAATCAATTGAAACCTCTTTCAAGATAGTGGAATCATCACTAAATAAAGTCATGACCTCTCCAAATACACTTTCATAATTATCATAATAAGATTCAACATCCTCCAAAATAGTGGGATCATTACTTCCTAAATTTGACACTCTTCCAAACCCACTTTCATCAATATAATCATCATAAGCAGGAGGCATGCTATCATCATTATAAATTTCCATATCAAAACTTGGGAGACTAAAAATATCATCTTCATTAAACGTAGCATTCCCAAGCTTTGGACAAACATTAATTGCAGCAAATATATTCTCAAAAACATCATCTTTATCAAACATAGAATCCCCAAGCTTGGGCCTTTTCATATCATAAGCATAATCGCCCTCATCATTAATAGTATAAATAGCACCAATAGTACAGCAATTATCATATTCTTCCAAGCAAGTGCCAAAAAGATTTTCATGATCATAAGAAGTATCATTATCTTCCCAATCATAATCATCATAACAAGAAATAGGCATAACGAGATCATCATCAAGTGCATCATCTTCCACAATTATATTTTCATGAGGCACAACAGTAATAGCAGCAACATTATTTGGGAGAGATATCTTTTTACCTCTCTTCCTTTTTCTTTTCTTATTCTTCACCACATCATGTGTGGGTTCAATCCTCTTTTTGGAGATCCTTATTAATGACATTGGTTGAATAGAAGGCTCCTCCTAGTTACCTGATTCATCATAAGAAATAATAGGAGGATATTGGGAAGTCTCTTCCCTTTCATTAGTATTCTCTTCATCTTCTATTTGCTTTATTTTCTTTATGTAATTGGCAATAAAAGGGTTTTCAATGCAATTCACCGCACAATACACATAAATTTCCTCTAGATCAAAATCAAGAAATTTATTGAGATTAAATTTTGGAATACCCTCAGTTATATGTTTCATTTCTTCATAACGCAAAAGAAGACTAAGCTCTTTATGATGCTCAAGGGTAATCAAGTTATCACAATTTTTGGACACGACTTGATCATGAAACAAATAGCATTGGAGCTTTAAATGCCCATGTTCATTGCAAAGTTGACAAGGCTGGCGATAAATATTGAATCTTTCAGCACAAACACCTAGCCTTTCTTGCAACAATTTAGTTTCTAAATGCTTATGCCTCTTGCAATATCTATCTTCCCTATTTGGTGTGTACTTGCAAACCCAATGCACTCCACAAAACTTGACATGCTTATAGGAGACATTTTCATCATAACTAGTGCATTCATCATTAGTACTATGGATATTCAAGGAATTCATACTAACAACATTGCAATCATGCTCATCATTCAAAGATTTAGTGCCAAACATTTTAATGCATTCTTCTTCTAACACTTTGGCACAATTTTCCTTCCCATCATACTCACGAAAGATATTAAAAAGATGAATCGTATGAGGTAAACTCAATTCCATATTTTTTATAGTTTTTTTATAAACTAAACTAGTGATAAAACAAGAAACTAAAAGACTCGATTGCAAGATCTAAAGATATACCTTTAAGCACTAACCTCCCCGGCAACGGCACCAGAAAAGAGCTTAGTTGATGGGGTGTTAGTGCCTCTTAACTTGCCTCCCCGGCAATGGCGCCAAGAAAAGAGCTTGATGTCTACTACACAACCTTCTTCTTGTAGACGTCGTTGGGCCTCTAAGTGCAGAGGTTTGTAGGACAGTAGCAAATTTCCCTCAAGTGGATGACCTAAGGTTTATCAATCCGTAGGAGGCGAAGGATGAAGATGGTATCTCTCAAGCAACCCTGCAACCAAATAACAAAGAGTCTCTTGTGTCCCCAACAAACCCAATACAATGGTAAATTGTATAGGTGCACTAGTTCGGCGAAGAGATGATGATATAGGTGGTATATGGATGGTAGATAAAGGTTTTTGTAATCTGAAAATATAAAAACAACAAGGTAACTAAAGATAAAAGTGAGCGTAAACGGTATTGCAATGCGTTGAAACAAGGCCTAGGGTTCATACTTTCACTAGTGCAAGTTCCATCGACAATAATAACATAATTGGATCACATAACTATCCCTCAACATGCAACAAAGAGTCACTCCAAAGTCACTAATAGCGGAGAACAAATGAAAAGATTATGGTAGGGTACGAAACCACCTCAAAGTCATTCTTTCCAATCAATCCGTTGGGCTATTCCTATAAGTGTCACAAACAGCCCTAGAATTCGTACTAGAATAACAACTTAAGACACAAATCAACCAAAAGCCTAATGTCACATAGATACTCCAATGTCACCTCAAGTATCTATGGGTATGATTATACGATATGCATCACACAATCTTAGATTCACCTATTCAACCAACACATAGAACTTCAAAGAGTGCCCCAAAGATTCTACCAGAGGGTCAAGACGAAAACATGTGCCAACCCCTATCCATAGATTCCCAAGGTCACGGAATCCGCAAGTTGATCACCAAAACATACATCAAGTAGATCAATAGAATACCCCATTGTCACCATGGGTATCCCACGCAAGACATACATCAAGTGTTCTCAAATCCTTAAAGACTCAATCCGATAAGATAACTTCAAAGGGAAAACTCAATCCATTACAAGAGTATAGAGGGGGAGAAACATCATAAGATCCAACTATAATAGCAAAGCTCGCGATACATCAAGATCGTACCACCTCAAGAACACGAGAGAGAGAGAGAGATCAAACACATAGCTACAGGTACATAACCTCAGCCCCGAGGGAGAAATACTCCCTCCTCGTCATGGAGAGAGCCGGGATGATGAAGATGGCCACCGGAGAGGGATTTCCCCCCTCCCCGGCAACGACGCCAGAAAAGAGCTTGACGTCTACTACACAACCTTCTTCTTGAAGAGGTTGTTGGGCCTCCAAGTGCAAAGGTTTGTAGGATAGTAGCAAATTTCCCTCAAGTGGATGACCTAAGGTTTATCAATCCGTAGGAGGCATAGGATAAAGATGGTCTCTCTCAAGCAACCCTGCAACCAAATAACAAAGAGTCTCTTGTGTGCCCAACACACCCAATACAATGATAAATTGTATAGGTGCACTAGTTCAGCGAAGAGATGGTGATACAAGTGGTATATGGTTGGTAGATAAAGGTTTTTGTAATCTGAAAATATAAAAACAGCAAGGTAACTAAAGATAAAAGTGAGCGTAAACGGTATTGCAATGCGTTGAAACAAGGCCTAGGGTTCATACTCTCACTAGTGCAAGTTCCTTCAACAATAATAACATAATTGGATCACATAACTATCCCTCAACATGCAACAAAGAGTCACTCCAAAGTCACTAATACCGGAGAACAAACAAAAAGATTATGGTAGGGTACGAAACCACCTCAAAGTTATTCTTTCCAATCAATCCGTTGGGCTATTCCTATAAGGGCCACAAACAACCCTAAAGTTCGTACTAGAATATCACCTTAAGACACAAATCAACCAAAACCCCAATTTCACCTAGATACTCCAATGTCACCTCAAGTATCCGTGGGTATGATTATCCGATATGCATCACACAATATCAGATTCATCTATTCAACCAACACATAGAACTTCAAAGAGTGCCCCAAAGATTCTACCAGAGAGTCAAGATGAAAACGTGTGCCAACCCCTATGCATAGATTCCCAAGGTCACGGAACCCGCAAGTTGATCACCAAAACATACATCAAGTAGATCAATAGAATACCCCATTGTCACCACAGGTATCCCACGCAAGACATACATCAAGTGTTCTCAAATCCTTAAAGACTCAATCCGATAAGATAACTTCAAAGGGAAAACTCAATCCATTACAAGAGAGTAGAGGGGGAGAAACATCATAAGATCCAACTATAATAGCAAAGCTCGCGATACATCAAGATCGTACCATTTCAAGAACACGAGAGATAGATCAAACACATAGCTACTGGTACATACCCTCAGCCCCAAGGGAGAACTACTCCCTCCTCGTCATGGAGAGCGCCGGGATGATGAAGATGGCCACCGGAGAGGGATTTCCCCCTCCCCGGCAACGGCGCCAGAAAAGAGCTTGATGTCTACTACACAACCTTGTTCTTGTATACGTTGTTGGGCTTCCAAGTGCAGAGGTTTGTAGGACAGTAGCAAATTTCCCTCAAGTGGATGACCTAAGGTTTATCAATCCGTAGGAGGCGAAGGATGAAGATGGTCTCTTTCCAATCAATCCTTTGGGCTATTCCTATTAGTGTCACAAACAGCCCTAGTGATCGTACTAGAATAACACCTTAAGACACAAATTAACCAAAACCCTAATGTCACCTAGATACTCCAATGTCACCTCAAGTATCTATGGGTATGATTATACGATATGCATCACACAATCTCAGATTCATCTATTCAACCAACACATAGAACTTCAAAGAGTGCCCCAAAGATTCTACCGGAGAGTCAAGACAAAAATGTGTGCCAACCCCTATGCATAGAATCCCAAGGTCACGGAACCCGCAAGTTGATCACCAAAACATACATCAAGTAGATCAGTAGATTATCCCATTGTCACCACGGGTATCCCACGCAAGACATACATCAAGTGTTCTCAAATCCTTAAAGACTCAATCTGATAAGATAACTTCAAAGGGAAAACTCAATCCATTACAAGAGAGTAGAGGGGGAGAAACATCATAAGATCCAACTATAATAGCAAAGCTCGCGATACATCAAGATCATACCACCTCAAGAACACGAGAGAGAGCGAGATCAAACAGATAGCTACTGGTACATACCCTCAGCCCCGAGGGACAACTACTCCCTCCTTTTCATGGAGAGCACCGAGATGATGAAGATGGCCGCCGGAGAGGGATTCCCCCTCCGGCAGGGTTCCGGAACGGGTCTTGATTGGTTTTCGGTGTTACGGGGGCTTCTGGCGGCGGAACTCCCGATCTATTGTGCTCCCCGAAATTTTTAGGGTATATGGGTATATATGGGAGGAAGAAGTACGTCGGTGGACCTTCGGGCTGTCTACGAGGCAGGGGGTGCGCCCAGGGGGGTGGGCGCGCCCCGCGCGCTCGTGGGCAGCCTAGAACTCTCTTGGTCCAACTCCGATACTCTGTGGGCTTCTTCTGGTCAAAAAATAAGTTCCGTGAAGTTTCAGGTCAATTGGACTCCGTTTGATTTTTCCTTTTCTGCGATACTCTAAAACAAGGAAAAAACAGAAACTGGCACTGGACTCTAGGTTAATAGGTTAATCCCAAAAATCATATAAAATAGCATATAAATGCATATAAAACATCCAAGGTTGATAATATAATAGCATGGAACAATCAAAAATTATAGATATGTTGGAGACGTATCAGAAGTCATAACCCGGCAGACAATCATAACCCGGAAGAAAATCATAAACCGGCAGACAGTTATAACCCGACAGACAGTCATAACCTGGTTTACAGTCATAACCCTGCAGACAGAGTCGCCTGGGGTTAATAAGCCCAAGATGTTATGAAGCTCAAGACGTTAAGAAGTCCATGAAGAGAAGTCAGAATAGTTTAAGTTTTAATCCTAGTTGGACTCTACATGTAACCCGCCCTTTCAACTTATATAAGGAGGGGCAGGGCACCCAAGAGAGGAGGATAGATAATCTTAAGGGTTAGTCATAATTAGGAGAGTCGGTTTACGGCGACTCCCTCGTGATGATAATGAGACCTAGCCACAAACAACATGTAGGGCTATTACCGGACGATATTTTCTGGGGCCCGAAGCTGTCTAAATCCTTGTCTTGTGTTGGGTCTCTCGATTCCGCTTAACCCCTTTCAAGCAATTACAAAGATGTGTTGGCCTCACGACTAAGTCCTCCCATTAGGACATCTACCGTGACGTTTACACGACAGTTGGCGCCCAGCGTGGAGCCTGCGCACGGTGGTGTCGAGTTTTTAAAGGGATTTCTTCAGGGATTGAGAAGCTCGCGGTATGTCAGATGAAAAAGCGCCAACACGGATAGCGTGCAGGATAACCCGGGATGCAAGTTTGAAGATTGAGAGATTAGGGTTGCATGGTGTGGCCACCGTAATGTGTTGATCCGTGGAAACCGGATTGATTCTCCCCTGCATCGTCGAAACCGGATTGGTTCTCCCCTGCACCGTTAGAAACTGAGATGGGGTCAAATTGCCAGCTCAATCCTAAAACAACCAGGCATTACAGCAAGCTACGAAGAGACTATTTTATTTTGCAAGCCGCCCGTGGACCGGTCTCATCGGCCTCGCACCCCTACATCGCCGAACTGCTTGCCTCCGAATCACTGCCAGCGCCTCGCGTGAGTCGCCCCTACCCCTGTGTTTTTAGTCGCAGCTACTGCCATGGCCAAGTGGCCTGTTTCCAAGTCATTGCCGCAGCTTCGCTCTGCATCCGTGAAGTCGCTACTGTCTCTGGGCCGCCACCGAGGCCAGCGTAGCCTCCGTCAGCAGCGCCGCTGGAAGAAAATTAAGCGCTGTCAAAGAGGTCATGCGTGCACACTACAGCAGTTGCAGTTAGACCAAGGAAAGGAAAAGTGGGAGGTCCCAATTAGCACTCAATGTTAATTGGTATTCAACGCTGGATTTCCCTAGCAAAACTGTAGTACTGGATCAATACTGCTACGTGCCAAAGCTTCATGCACAGACTAGAAAAAAGGGGGAAGACCCCGATTTGGAAGGATCGGATGTGGATAGTCAAACCGACTATGACATGTACAAGGATATGGACTGGGGTTGGACTCGGACTCGGCCATGGCAGGCCTCGAGTCGCCGTCTCCATGCTGCCGCGGCCGCCACATCCACTCCGGCCACAACTACCGCCGTCGTAGCTCGCCTCTACGGCACCGACACGCCGCCGCCTCGGTGTCTCTACCACAATCGCAGCTCCGCTTCGAGCTGCCCGGTCGCTTCTACGCCCGTCGCCGGTGCATCTCTGAGCCGCCGTACCTGTCCACTGGCCTTGACCCGCGCCGTGCGGATCCGTCGTCGAATCATCAGCCTTGCTCTGCCTCCCGCCTGTGAGCTCGCTTGGCCTATTTACAGATCGCCATCATCTTCATCATCGCAACCGGGCTGGACCGTTTCAGTTGGTCATCAAGCCGTCCTTATGGCCTCGGCAGGCGTTGAGTTGTTATCGCTGCAGCCCGGCCCTGCTCCTCCCGCGCGCACATGCTGCCGTGGATAAACCGCCAGCCGCCAAACTGCGCTGCCATGAGCCGCCCTTGCTCCCGCTGCTGAACCGCCAAGACGCTGCTGCGAGCCGCCGCCGATTCAACCACAGCAAACCGGCATCTCTCGCGCGGGTCAAACGGCGCGTAGCCTGCGAACCCGCGCGGTGGCGGATGCACCTTCATCGACCCGCCCTGCAACCCGCCGGGCGCCGAATCATCGCCATCTCATCCTTGCGATGAGCTGTCGCGTCCTGACCTTCAGCCGGCTCTCACCCGCTAAAACAGCCGTCAGTTGCCGAACCGGCCGTCTCGAGCTGTTACAGAGCCGCCCCTTGTTTAAAGGAGGTCTCGCCTCTGTTGTGGCCATGGAAACTCAGCGCCGCTCTACTGAATCAAGCTCTCTCAAAAGATCCACGCATACAGTCTGGATGACCTCTGCGCTTCCGGCTTGCATTTGTGGAACCGCCGCCGGGTTACGCTTTGTTGCTACTTCACCCTCGGGCCAAGTCACCACGCGGCCAAGTCGCCGGTCTGGCCGTGGTTCTGGCGCGCCTTCACGGCTCTGTATCGGTCGCCGTCGCAGCCTGCCGAGTCACCGGCGAGGGAGATGCCGGTTTGCCGAACTGCCCCGCGCTAAACCGTCGGGCTTCATCCCCTCAAAATAGAACCTCCGCTGTATCCTCAAGCTGCCTTTGCTCGCCTCGGCAGTAAGATGCTTCTGCCTTGCGCTACCCTTGCTGGAGCGGCCTCGAACCGCCGCTGCCCTAATCCGCCATGCCTACCGGTGCCCGTGCCAGCTGAGTCGCCGCGCTTCAGCTCCAACCCGCCGCCGATCGAATAGTCGCGCCGGTCCCGCTTCTAAACAGCTCGCGCCACCTTGCGGGCAGCTTCGGCCGCTGCTGTGAATCGCCGAGACCACCGCGGTCCCGCCTCCACTGGCATCCGATGACTCCCCGACGTCGCCGAGCCACACCTGTTGAAGCTTCTTCCGCCTCAACCCGCTACTTGGCCGCGGGCAATCTCATCCTCGCTGGTCCGCGCGGGCACCCCCGCCGCTGCCGTCCCTGGCCGAGTGATTTCGCTCCCGCCATGAGCCGCCGGCCGTCGTGGTTGCCTGCGACCCCCTTGCCTTGGCCCCGTCTCTGCCTCCGCTGACCCGTCGTAGCAGTACTAAACCGGCCCTGCCTCGTGATTAAACCGCTGGGGGAGCGCTAAGTTGCCCGTCTTGGTCGCTGCTGTGCTTCGAGCCTCCGAGTCGCCCCGCTGGTGCGGACAATCGCCGCGAGCCGACCCCGCTTATTTTCGCAGCCGCGCCCCGCTTCTTCGAGTTGCCTGAGTGGCTATTTCTGAATATGGCTATCTCTTAATGCGGCCTGTGGGCTTGTTGACTGCCCAATGGGGCTGGAAGAAAAGTTCAAAATCTATTGGTTTGACTGGTTCTAAAGGTGGCACTTGGTACTACATGGAGGGCATCACGTGGACAAATTTCTATCAGTACTAGTCCGGTGTCAGCACAACTGTTACATCCACCCGGAATAAATCTACGGGTTTGCTCAGTACGTGTTCATCCGGCAAAAATACGATGCTATCTGCCCTATTTATTTCATCATTATAGTTTAATTCCTCCGAGAAACATTATTCCGCTTTTAATGTTTTTATGCACAGGACAAATTGTCCCATGATTCATGGCAGACATAGTGAGTCATCTGTCATCCAAATACATCAGGATAATTATTCACCGCCGAAGTGGAGTTATATCACGGATATGGAGTGCATAGCATCATCATTTTGCACTACATTTATCCGTGGTGCTGAACGGAAGTGCTTACGCTACCGCCCTTGCGGTCTGGTCTACATCAACACACCGGGCCGCACCTGTCCGCATGAGCTATTTATTGAATATGAGCAAGTCACTACTTGGCTAGCCCGGTTTTCTTTCAACAAATTGGAGGAAAATTATCATTCAGCCGCCGTCTGCGCTGGATGGCTCAATGGACATGTGCACAAATTGTTGCCACTACAGTTTGGTTAACTTCAAACAGCTAGTTGGAAGGAACCATTTTCCGAGTTGCTGATACGGCTCATAAGGGATCATTTATAACCTGCCGTAGTCACCTCAACACTTTGTGGATTCACATCGCGTTATCAACACCAACGATATATACCTTCTACTCTGGTCAAGTACGGAGAATCTCAAGACAACTCCTTGAGTCATCTTAAGACTCGGGGGCTACGATGATATGATTTTGCAAGTCTTGCCAGTTTCAGCAAATTCAAGTGCCCCAGGATGTTGAAGGGAAAGAGAACCCGGTCCCGGAGGCTACTGTTATATTGATGAAAATTTAAAGGCCGACAAAAATATTCTGGCTCACAATGATGCTTCCGGTTTATAGTCCGGTTTAAGAGAAATCCCGTCTCCCACACAGCGTTGAAGCCCTTAGTATCTGGTTAAAATCTGGTTTAAGAGGAAACTATCTCTTGCAAAGCTCTGACGCTCTCAATATCTGGTTCAAAAATCTCGGTTCATGAAGAATTTATCTCTTGCAAAAAGTTAAAGGTTGCCGAAGAGGACTTGTTGCCATGATGCGCGGTTCAAACATGGGTATCCTGCCTTATTGGCTTATCATATTATTGATCACATGGGGGCTTCTGTTTTTAGAGCAAAGTTATGATTACCCATTGATCCGGCATATAGGCCACATAAAAAAACTTGGGGCTTGCTACCCAAAGTCCAAAGAGGCCAAAGAGAGTGTTGCAAAATCACAACTCAAACATAGGCACCCATTGAGCACAGCTCAAAATATTGCTCGGGGTCTCTTTTTTTCTATAGGAACAAAGAGTCTATAACCTTGTAGTAGGCTATAAAAGCCAGGCTTGGAAGCCAGGTGTATTCACCTAAAACCCCAGGTTATCCTGCGTTTTTAAGTAAGTCACTCCGCCCAGGTAATCCTGGTAAGACCCATCGAACGTTTGACAAGTCAATCTTATAAAGACCCTGAACTTGTCATAGTTAAAATGACGATTGGTTAATGTGAGGTCCATCTTATAAGGCTTTGCAAAATGGTTTAACTCAGTGGCCTGGCAGCCCATGAAAAGCCTCGCCTTTTTTGCATGTTTTCTTCTGAAATCTTTCTTTTGGTAGTTTATTTGATGAGGTTTATGTTAATCTGGCGTTTATTGACCTGGCCTGGTTTTTGACTACAAGTCGCCAGTACGAGATAAGGTAACAACCGGTGTTTATTAACCCAGGCTGGCTTTCGACTATAAGTCGCCAGTATATATTCGGATTGCGCCATTGGAATCCTGCGCTTATAAATCATTGGGTATATTATTCAAATCTTTAAATAGCCAACATGACTGGATTTTTACTATGGTTATCAATAACCAGTATTATGATTGAGGTTTTCAAAGTCGCTTTAGCGCAATGGATATTATTTCATCGATGGATATGATTTCTTCTACAATGGAAGGAATAGTCCCGAGTCGCTGTAGGCTTACGACCCGACACTTGGGGGCTATATTATTCAAATTGAGGTTACATCAAATATGCAAGTCCCATGTCACTGCCAGCATGCACCATGGCACATGGGGGCTAATGCAAAGTCATTTTTTCATCACCTTATTGAAGACTCGACTCATCACATTATAATGAGCCGGCCCTTGGGGGCTAACAATTGCTCCTGTCAACAATTCAAGGTGCACAAGTTTTAATCCATTATATTGAAGGGTCCGCTCCTCAGTTGGTAAAGCACAAAGCTCTTAACCTTGTGGACGTGGGTTCAAGCCCCATGATGGGAGTTACATCATATGATGTTATTTTCAATGAAGTATATATAAAGTCCCAGCTCAGTATTATCTTACTGAGCCGGCCCTTGGAGGCTACATTGGTTGAAGTTTTTATGAGCATCAGGCAATTACAAGTCCCAGGTTGCTGCAAGCATGACAACCCGGCACTTGGGGGCTACATATGTGGAATGCTCAGTTCAGACTAGTGATTGAGATGAATAACCTGGATTTCTTCAAGCTTGTGACATTTATATTGAAGGAAGTCTAAATTTGTTGCTACGCTACCTTCTTAAGACTTGGGGGCTACAAGTGATGGGCATATAAGAGGTATATTTTCAAGCTTGATGTTAACTAACAATTATGACCCGGTGCCATCAATATTTATAAACCGGCATTTTTGTCTATGATAAACCGACAAGTTCTACATCCTTAAGCCGGCTGAAGATCAGATGAGGATTTCAAGGACCAATATTTTTATTAAGCATTGGGAGCTAAATCAAATGAATTATTCTTCACAATATTTCTCTGTGACAAACCAATGTCAGAAATTGATTATGAAACTGTCCTATTGACTCGGATTTTCCAGAAGAAGGAAATGACAAGGAATTAAGGATGATTATGATCAGTTTAACATGGATAAATCCAAATTAAACTGGGGGCTAATTTTGGGGATATACCCCGCGGTATGACCCGGCCGAAGTTATAACCCGGCTGGGACTTGGTAAACCAGCAGGTGTTAAGTTAGATGATAACCCGACAGGTGTTAAGTCAGATCATAACCCGGCAGGTGTTAAGTCAGATCATAACCCGGCAGGTGTTAAGTCAGATGATAACTCGGGAGGAAGTCATAACCCGACAGACAATCATAACCCGGAAGATAATCATAAACCGGCAGGAAGTCATAACTCGGCAGACAATCATAACCCGGCAGATAATCATAAACCGGCAGACAGTTATAACCTGGCAGACAGTCATAACCCAGTTGACAGTCATAACTTGACAGACAGAGTCACCTGGGGTTAATAAGCCCGAGACGTTATGAAGCCCAAGACGTTAAGAAGCCCATGAAGAGAAGTCAGAGTAGTTTAAGTCTTAATCCGGGTTGGACTCTACATGTAACCCGCCCCTTCAACTTATATAAGGAGGGGTAGGGCACCCCAAGAGGGGAGGAGAAATAATCTTAAGGGTTAGTCATAACTAGGAGAGCCGGTTTATGACGACTCCCTCGTGATGATAATGAGACCTAGCCACAAACAGCATGCAGGGCTATTACCGGACGATGTTTCCCGGGGCCTGAAGCTGTCTAAATCCTTGTCTTGTGTTGTGTCTCTCGATTCCACTGAACCCCTCTCAAGCTACTACAAAGATGCGTTGGCCTCACGAATATGTCCTAACACTAGGACATCTATCGTGATGTTTCCATGACAGAGATCACAAGAAGTATTACTATATCAAGAATTATTAAGAGGTGGTGAAATTCTCACAACCTTCTTGACATAAAAGATGGTAATACTCCAAGGTAGAACACATAAGTTGGATAGCAAGGATCTCAAGGTACAGCACAAAACATGACCAAGTTTGTGTTGGCAGGAAATCAAGGATGTTGTTGATGATAATACAATCCATTAAGGGGAAAGGATGGTATTTCTCATCATGAATTCAATTGGCATCTCGGAAGAAGTCAAAATGTAGATGATCACGACACATTTTGCCGAGAGGTTTCAAGAGGATGCAATCGAACAGCGACGACATCAAGCAAAAGGACTGATGCATCGAAAGATTATTGGATCCATGGACACGACATCAATTCGGAATCAACCTTGCTGTTCGAGGTGGAATGATAAGACGAGGAAATCGATGTAAGCTTAGCTCATCGTCGAAAATTGTGCTCCGGAAAGAAGGACCAGGTAGCACCCTTAAAATTTAGGCACAATAATTATATAGCCGATCAGGCTAGGAATGACTTGAAGTATTATTAAAACTCATAAGCAACAAAAATTAGTTAGGATTATTGAATCGGAATGCACGATCGGTTCACATATCAGTGTTATCGGTTGATGACAACCGAGAACCCAGGAAAATTGGAATCGGTGAGAAATAACAGTTGATGAAGAACCCATAAGAAGTTATGCAATTCCATGGTATTCTTGAGATACCAGAGTGTAATACTCAATGGTAGATCAAAGTAAAGGTTGGATAAGTGCAATGATCTGCAGAAGACAAGTACTTCAACTTGTCCTAGAAATGGTATTTAAAAGGAGAACATGGCCGGAACCACGATTGCAAAAGGCCAGACCCCAGATATAAGATGAACTTATACCAAGGGAATATTTAATTGAAGAGAAGCTTTAATGATACGATCTACATCGTGTCCATGGGCATGAACACAAAGTTCAAGGTCGACTCCCACTTCTCCAATGCATAACCTTTCATTCACTTCTAATTTTTGAAGAAGTTGTAGTGTTAAAATTTTATCTGGCAAAATACCAGAAGAGTATGACTCGTGAAAACTTTTGAGTTCACACATATTAAGGAAGGCATAGGTTCAACCCATCGGGGTATTGTGGAAACATATACCACAAGCTTCAATAGTAAATATCACCATCTCAAAAGCAAAGCATGGTTGGCCAAATTAGATAATAAGATTTACCAATGGTATTTTGTATCAGGGAAAAGAACTTCTCAAGGTTTTCGTATACGAAGGACATTGTCAGATGATAATTCAACAGAGGATCTGACGGTCCGTAATGGAGCTGATGTGAGCATCGGTACACAACCAGTGGAGGAAACAATGCAAAGGCATTGGATTATAGAAACATCTGACTAATTGAAAGCTCAAATGCAGAGGAATTATGATTTCCAAATCAAGGTATCAGAAGCAGACGCTCTGATTAAGGATGGATAAGTTGACTAGGCTTAGCAGTACAATTGATGGCAATTTGATTGGTCGAGATCCAGCTCATGTGTAAAATGACGTCTGACCTGGAAGGATAAATTCTAGGATATGATTGAGGATCGCGAGCATCCACAACATATTGAATCAGGGGACTCGAAATGATAGTGACAAAGCATGTCAACGAAGATTACCAGAAATATGGAATCAACCATAATGCAGGAAGGCAAGGCATTCAAAAGCAATAGGTTGCCGAAGATTTTTAGAAAATCGAATAGTATTTCGAAGACTTTTATGAAATATATGAATCAACTGGGGATGAGAGGATACTCGATAAGTGCAATAAATTATTCGTAGGGGTAGCCAGGTGGCAAAGAACTGCAAGGCAATAGGCTCAAAGTATTCTCGAAAGAATAGAGAGAATTTCGGCATATATTGTAATAACAAGATCAACTGGGAATAAAGTAAGAACGACAGATGTATGTATTTATCCATAGGGATATTTCGGTGGTAAGGAATTGCAAAAGCATGGCACAAAGTCTCGAGAGAACATCGAGAGTATCTTTGGAAATCCTTCAGTGCACAAAGCAATCATTTGGAGGGAGGGGCTCTTCGGGAGGAAGTATTTATGAAAACCTAGAGTTAGAGTTAGCAAAATCATTTAACCCGAATAGAAGAGAGATCAGAGTCCCGGAGTAAAGATCGAGGAGTAAAAGATCCTAATACCACCCGATGGCGACGTGGGCCCGTAAGCCACACAGCCATGTTAGTAAAAGTTTTGCAATGCCTAGAGTCTACTTCGGCCAAGGAGTGTGGAAGGGGGATTCCTACAGGCAGTCGGCTCTGATATCAACTTGTGACACCCCTGATTCTGTTTTGTATGCTCGAGTAGCTCATGTATCAACTAGGGCTGTCTATATCTTCCATGCTAGGTGGGTTATTCTCACGATGAGTGGACTCCGCTCATCACTCATGATAAAATGGCTGGTAACCTGGATGCCCAGTCCCATGCTCAAATCAAAATAATTAAAAAAAACTCCCCCAGGATTGTTGTTAGTTGGAGGCACCCATTGTTTTAAACAAGCCATGGATTGATGTTTGTTGGTGGTGGGGCAGTATAAACTTTACCATTCTATTTGGGAACTGACGGGGGATGACCCCCGGGTATGCCCAAGACGGCAAAGCAACGCTTCAAAACATTGCCAAGGGAGTGCCCCCTGGTTAGTTGGAACCTGGCTGTCTGGAATCTGGCCGGGTTGACCTTGGCCAGGTTGACTCTGGCCGGGTTGACCTTGGCCGCGTTGACTCTGGTCGGGTTGACCTGCCCGGGTTGACCCTGGCCGGGTTGACCTTGGCCGGGATGGCCTGTCCGGGTTGAGCTGTCCGAGTTGACCCTGGTCAGGTTGAGCTGGCCGGGTTGACCCTGTCCGGATTCTCCCTGACCGGGTTGAGCCCCGTCCGGGTTAAGGCCCGTCCGGGTTGAGCCCATCCGGGTTGAGCCCATCCGGTTGGAATCTAGCAAAGTCAACTAATACGTCCCGTCGGACCTGCGCAGACGTGACGGCCATATTCTATAGTGGAGCACTGTTCCTGCATCATGTGACACTTCACTGCGCTCCAATAGTGGTGCACTATAGCCCACATCATCACATGACATCTCGATAGTGTAGTGGGTGTGTGGGCAACCCCTTGTCCCTAGGCACTAGTATATAAAGTGACCCAGGGAAGGCCTCACACACCCAACCTCATTTTGGCCACTCACGCATACAAGCTAACTAGCAAGTAAGCTAGCTAGCCATTCATCCATCCACCCCACCCACTCACTCACGCATGCATACATGCTCATGGAGCCACACACACTCACGGCCACACTTGGCCATGCACTCACGCCACACACATATTCACACTCACTCACACATGAGGCAGAGTAGAGAACAAGTGTAGCTAGCTCCCCGATTCATCCGGATACAGCTCCAGGAGCAACTATGTATTGCAACATATATTCCACATATATTCAGACATGCAGGGGTAGGAGTATTATCTCTTCGGAGAGCTCCGAACCTGGGTAAACCACCGCGTGCTGCTTGCCCAATCCCGTCCCCTGATCTCTAGAGCAGTCTTGCCCTCACCTCAAGCCACCCCGTGGCATCTGTCGTCTCATGAACCCGCCCGCAAGATAAGCACGACAGTTGGCGCCCACCGTGGGGCAAGCTGCCGCAGAACCGAGGTCCGGGCAGGACCATCTTCATCATCACCGCGGCATCGCCGTCATGTCTACGGTAGCGCTCGGGGGCTCGACATCAACACGCCTCCGGGGCAACCGCACGGGACGGCGCGTCCCCATCGTCGGTCTCACCATTTTCTTCATGCTTGTCACTAGGGCCCGAGTGCCATGATTTCAGATCTGAAGCTATTATGTTTTCATGAATATAAGTGAGTTCTTGATCCTATCTTGCAAGTCAATAGTCACCTACTATGTGTTATGATCCGGTAACCCCGAAGTGACAATAGTCGAGATCACTCCCCGTGATGACCGTAGTTTGAGAAGTTCATGTATTCATTAAGTGTTAATGCTTTGGTCTGGTACTCTATTAAAAGGAGGACTTAATATCCCTTAATTTCCAATAGGACCCCGCTAACACGTGAGGGTAGGAAAAAAAGATGTCATGTAAGTTCTTTTCCATAAGCACGTATGACTAACTTCGGAATACATGCCTACATTACATTGAATGAACTGGAGCTAGTTCCGTGTCACCCTATGTTATAACTGTTGCATGAGGAATCTCATCCGATATAATTATCCATCATTGATCCATTGCCTACAAGCTTTTCACATATTGATCTTTGCTTAGTTACTTTTCTGTTGCCACTGTTACAATTGCTACAAAAACTACTACTGGTACTTTTGCCACCTTTACCGTTACTTCCATACTACTTTGCTATTAAATACTTTGCTGCAGATATTAAGTCTTCCAGGTGTGGTTGAATTGACAACTCAACTGCTAATACTCGAGAATATTCTTTGGCTCCCCTTGTGTCGAATCAATAAATTTGGGTTGAATACTCTACCCTCGAAAATTGTTGCGATCCCCTATACTTGTCGGTTATCACTACTTTCATTTTCAATTCTTACGGTGGTTCGTTCAAGATTTCTCTTCCTTCGTTATCTTATCAATTCATTCGTTGTTTCCAAATTCCACCGCTGGTTCCATCAAGGCCTTCTCAAGTTTATGCTATATCTATCCTTAATCCTTCAAGAAGAATAAGTGGCATGCCAATTCCGTTGCTTGTTATCAATTTAAATTGGTGAAGATAAGCATAACATAATTCTTATTCTTGTTTCATCCAAGTGATTCATCTTTCTTTCCAGAGTTGTTCGTCATATCACATTCTCGGTTCGAGATGCTTCATCTTTTCTTTTCCAGAGTTCCAAGTTTTTCCGCATTATCTCGTCACGAAGTTCCATCTAAATCATTGCAAGGCCTCATCTTGTTCTTCTCGAATTTCCTTTTGTTCGATCATTATTTTATTACCGGAGTTTTTCATGGAGGCTCTACATGGTGGTTCGGTAAAGATTTAATCCCTTCTTGAAGTGTTCTTCAAGATTCTTCTTGGATGAGCTCAAGTATTCTTCATCTTGCATTTTGAAGTGCAATTCTTTCTACATTATATTTTTAGGTGGTCTTATGTCATTCTTGACAATTTCCCTTCGTGTTTCATGATTCGCAAGTTGTCACAGATGAGATATGTAAACCCATCATTTTTTCTCTTCGTTCAGGAGATACTTCGCAACCCATCAATCTCTTCAATGGAGTTATCTTGGGTTAGATTTCACCTAAAGCCTTCCCTAAGGAATGTTCCTAATTGGGGTGCTTAACAATGATCCAAGTTATCTCTTTATCATCTTGGTGGAAGAAGGTTTTCATCTCTTTGGTGCTCTCAATAAAATCTTTTTTGCCATGAGTGGAAGGTTGTCACCTCATAATTTTAAGATGTTTTCCATAAGCCCATTACAAGCTTATTCTTTTCGTTGTTCGTTTTCCAGCGACTCCGTTCTAACCTTCTTGGAAGGATGTTTTTCAAATTCAATTGTGGGAGAATTTGTCATTTCCTACTCCGTTCTCTTATTCCGACCATCTAGCTTCTATTCGTTCATTCCAGAGGCATTGTGATGTTACTCTCTTCGACCAATCATCTCGTTTTCTCAAGATCATGTTCTTTTCCTTGCTTTTCCAGTTAACATGAGTGTTGTCTCCTCTATTCAAGTTCTTTTAATCTTATCAAGTTTCCTTTCTCTTTTCTACTGGAGTGCTGCCAAAATTCTTTCCTTCTCATTCGTTGTCTATCTCGTTTAAACCTGAGTGGTTTCAAAGCCTATCTTATCCCTTCAGCCTCTTTGTTCTCGTCGTGTTCCTTGTTCCTCTCATGTAGCGGAGTATTTTCAACTTCATTCATCTCCGGTGTATTCTTTCCTTGAAATTGTTTAACCTCTCAAGGTTCGTGGTTTCACTCGTTTGTCACAGAAGCAACTTTGTTTTACCTCTTCCTTTTCCGCTTTTCTCTGGTGCCATCCCTTGATCTCGGGGCGAGATCTCTTGTAAGTGGAGGAGTTTTGTGACGACCCGAGACCGGCGCTCCAGAAGCCTTCCATGTATTTCGTTGTAGCTGTGTGTTTCATTTGTTTATTGCATTTCATCATAGAATCATGTGCATTGCATCTGCATGTATTTTTTCAAAAACCCGCATCCATGCGTAGTTGTTGGTTCTCCTCTTTGATTTCGTTGGCCATTCCAAGACCAACCAGGTTTTTCGATTCCCTCTTGTCAAACCACCTAACCCCTCTTTGCACAGTGCATCGACCCTCGCGTGCGTGTCTGAATCTTACCCGAACCCGAACCGGGCTGTCGTTATCGATTGGTTCGGATCATCTTCGAACATCCCTAAGATATCTTTCGTTTCTCCATTGGACTCCCCTAACCTTTTATTCTCGACCACCCGATCCCGATTTGATGATCCAAATCCTCCCTCATTTTTACCTACTTACTATATAATCGAAGCAACCCTAAAAATCTAGGGATCATGTCCCACCCATTCCGTGTCCGCCGCCGCCACCATCTTCTTGGGGATCCGCGCTACCCAACCTCCAGTCGCCACCCACTCTCCCTAGAATCTCCATCGAGCCAATCCCGTCCTCTCTGAGATCCATCCAGCCGCCCGGCCCCGCAATAGAGCGAGCTGGAGCCACTCCTACACAACCTCGCGTATGAGCGCCTCGGCTTCCTCGTCTCCTCGCTGGATCCCGCCCTCGCTGCCGCCGGCCGGTCAACCAGCGGCACCAAGCAGCAACCCTACGCGCCCGCAGTGCGCCTGCCCGAGGTCCCGAGCAGGAGCGCTCGGCCTCGTCTCCTCGCGGCCGTGGGCCTCTCCGCGCTCTCGCCTCCGTGTCTCCTCGCACCTCCTCCACCTCCCGTGTGCCTCGTCAGACCGGCTGCCGCCGACGACCCAACACCAGGCCAATGCCACCGCTCGTCCTACCTTCTTCTCCTCCCTCCTGCAGTCCCCTTTTCCCTCCGGTATCTAATCGCTTGACCTCTCTCCTTTCTTCAACAGGAGACAGCAACGCCACCTGGAGCTTCTCCTCTGCCGACTCCCTCCATCTCTAGTTTCGTCCGGCCCCGCTGCCTTGCCGGAGAACCCAAGACGCTGCCTTGCCATTAGGTCCCGTCGATGAGCCCCTGCTTCTTTCCTCTCCTCCGCTTTCCTTCACTGAGTTTTTCTGACCCCGCCGCGATGCCCTCTGCAGGTCGACATTGCCGCCTTGGATCCATGCCAAGCTCCGCAGTCCCCGCACTCCTGCCGTCTCGCCAGATTCGGCAGGTCCTCGTTGCCGCGCTGCGCCCCCATCGCGCTGCCGCTCCCCTGCTTCATCCGCTTGAGCCGCCGCTGCTCCGCTTCCGGACGAGCAGAGGAGCTCGCTCGCCCGCTCGTTCGCCTGTGCATGGCCGCCCAGATGGGCCACATCGCCTGCCTCTAGCGCTAACCCGTGGGTCGCTTCCTCTCTAGATCCGGCCCAGTGGCCCATGGTGAGCGCCCCAGTGCCCACCAAATTCGGCCCGCATCATTTTTTTCCGTTCAGGATGATTTTTTCTATTTTTCCAGAGAACGCCAGTTTTACAGAAAAGTCCCTAATGATCATGCATTTAATAACTCCACAACTGTGCATCGGATTAAAATGATTTAAATATGTAAAATGCTTAGAATTTCATCTAGTTTCACAATATTCCTTTTTCATCCATGTTAAAATTGTTTAAAATGATGTTTGTTTAAATTTGCTCAAATGCCATGTTAAAAATGCTTTATTTCATAACTAAATCATCGTAGCTCCGATTTTAATAAACTTTATATGCATTTTGTCTAGAAAGATGCATAGATTAACATGGTGCACTTATCTTTGCTGTTTAAAAAACATTAAAATATGATTTAGGGCAGAACAATACCATAACCAAAATATGCACATGGGGATTTTCTGGATTTGTTGTTTGTTATATCCGGCCCCATTTAAATTGCTTAGATAGTATAATTTTGTTATGATTCACCTCTTTCCATGTTTAACAACATTTAATATTGTTGAGTACCTAAACGGGAGAGAACTAAATAGTTCTTGTGAAGTTTCGTCAATATGCAACTCATTGCATATTGAGCTCCACTTAATTTGTAGTATTGCTTATTGCACCTTATCATGCCATGCCTCATTAAACCGGACATGCATCATACTTGCTTGTGCATCATGCCATGTTTATGTGATGGTTGTTTACCATGTTGTTTGCTTCTTTCCGGTTGCGCTTCTTCTTGATAGTTTCTGTTACGTTGCAATTGTGAGGATCCGTTCGACTACGTTGGTTCGTCAACTTCATGGTTTCGGTCTTCTGTCTAGCGGGATTTCATGCAAGATGACCCTCACCTTGGATCTCACTACTATCTTTTCTATGCTAGTTGTCTCGATGCTATCGCTATGTTGTGCTACCTACCACTTGTTTTCCAAGCCTCCCAAATTTCCATGATAGCCTCTAACCTTTTTCCACCATCCTAGCAAACCGTTGTTTGGCTATGTTACCGCTTTGCTCAGCCCCTCTTATAGTGTTGCTAGTTGCAAGTGCAGTTGCAGGTAGTTCCATGTTGGGACATGGATATCATGGATATCATGGGATATCACAATATCTCTTATTTTAATTAATGCATCTATATACTTGGTAAAGGGTGGAAGCCTTAGCCTTTTGCTTGGTGTTTTCTTCCACTCTTGCCACCCTAGTTTCCGTCATACCGTGTTATGTTCCTTGATTTTGTGTCCCTAGCATGATGAGCGTTTATGGGCCCCTCTTGACAGTTCGCTTTAAATAAAACTCTTCCGTCAAGGCCCAACCTTGGTTTTACCATTTGCCTAATAATAACTAAAACTTGCATAGGGACCGGCTAGCACCCGAGGTCTCTTAATCAACCCCCCGGGCTAGTGCTCCTCATGAGTGTTGGTCCAACCTATCAATCACCGGTGGCCACCAGGGGCAACTCTATGATTGGCCTACCGGAAGTTTGGATAATCCGATCGTGGCCTGAGACGAGATACGCGCGGCTACTATCAGGGTGTCGGCACGTCAGGAGGTCTTGCTGGACTTGTTTTACCATTGTCGAAATGTTTTGTGCACCGGGATTCCGAGTTTTATTGGAGGGACCCGAGATGGAGGATTGTCTCCATGCATCGTGAGCTTGTCTTGGGCTAAGTTGGGACACCCCTGGATTGTTGTTGTTGTTGTTGTTGTTGTTGCCTTGGTTCTGAACTAACAACTGCATCAGGGTATTCTACTGCTGGATCAACTGAGTGAGCTCCGGTGGAAAGGTAAATCCGGGGTCACGTCTCGGAGGCAACTGAGGGTTTAGAGGGAAGAGAATAGAATAGAATGAGGTCTAGTGAGAAAATACTACCCACATGCACATGAGACAAACACAATCATATCACTCAATCAATCAACCAAGGGCATACAATCGGTCTAGAACCTATCGTTACAAAGTGCTCGGACTATACTATATACATGGTAGACTACTACTACTACTACTGTTTTGGTGGTCAACTAGAAATATTGATCGGTCGAAGACTCCATGATATCTGCTCCAGCTTCATCTTCATAATCATCATCACTATCGTCGGGGTCCGAGTTGGTGTCGTCGATGATGATATAGTCCTCAGAACGAATCTCCTTGGGTTCATCGTCTTCTCCTCCTAGCGCGGGGTCTCCCATGAATACTCGTAACTTCCTTTCTAGATCGTCATTCTTCTCAACTAGTACGACGATTTCCTCCTCATAATCTTTGCGAGTTGCCTTGATTTCTTCCTCAATCTCCGTGATCCTTGTCATCGCCATCTTTAGATATATCATGCCTGTGCACATCTGGTTCTCCTAGCGGCGAATATGCTGGTTTAACTTCTGGATGAAAGCTGCAATTGATCTATCCTTCCTAGTGCTAATCATCTCCCATTTCTCATCTCAGCGCCCACAAATCTGGTAGATAGTATCCTTGAGATCCTTGTGGTAAACTTCTCCAATGCGTCCCTTGGTGATGTGGGCTGCCATACTCTTTCTAGACTCCAGATTGGTGCATCAAAGGAAAACTCTATGGGCTCAGTGACCGGCGTAAATGTCCTGCCTGGAACTTGAACTTAAATCATTCAGCGCTCCTCTTCTGGTAAAGTGGCGTTGTAAGTCCCGATGAAGCTTGGTATTCCGATGTTCAGGTACCTAGTGACTTCCTTCAAGTGTTGTCCAAAGGGTGTTTCTTCATCCGGTTGTGCAAACTTGTTCCTTGCGTCTGCCATCCTAAAGAATAGAAAATGGGGAGGAGTCATAAATGAGAAGAGAGTAGTGATCTAGGTCTTTAGCTAGTGGTCGTGTCCTACACTCAGCGTGTGCTCTGATACCATCTTGTAGCAACCAGACCTCAAACAGTCTGATCTCTGTGCACTAGTGTCATCCCTGGATCGGTAATGCTGACACGCACAGTACTTGAGGATTTATAACAGAGTAGCAATCACACACTTATTACATCGAATGTCTCAAAAGAGAACTTATTACAATAAATATGGCTTAAGGCCATCTAATACGATAACAGCGGAAGGCTTGGAAGATTAAGTGAGTCCATCAACTCCAACAGCATCACTAAGTGAAATACCACGACCTAAGGCTCCTTACTCGTCGTATGAAAAGTCTGCAACATGATACGTTGCAGCCCGAACGGGTCAGCACATGGAATATGCTGGCAATTGTAACACAAGAGAGTAATGAACAATGCAAAGCTATCACTACATGCATATATGGCTGGTGGAGGCTGTATGGTTAATAGGTTTTGTGAAAAGCCAATTTTTCACTACTGCAAAGGAATATATTTTATTTAACTACAAAGTTGGTTGAAAACATTGAGAAAGTAAACCCCCTCTCAATCCCAATTAAAAGTAATCATTAACCCAACAAAATTAATTTAGAGTGATGAGATCCACATGATAATCCAAGAACCAGATACTCAAGATGTCCATAACCGGGGACACGGCTAACCATGATTAGTTTCTACACTCTGCAGAGGTTTGTGCACTTTTCCCCACAAGACTCGATCTCCTCCTTTGGATTTCTCGCACTACAAGGTGTTTGAGAGACAGATGACCGAGACATAGTCTTTCAGAAGCGTTAGCACCTTAAGATGGGTAGACCGGTACACCTACATCCCCTACATCTGCTAGTCTACCACTTTAAGAGTTCACATGACTTAATCAACTATGCCAGAGCCCATAATGGCATGTGGCTGCACACGGAAGTTTCCAGCATGAATAATCTTATGTTCCCTTTGAGCCTGGGTGGCGGTCCATAGAAAAATCACACGGCACCCCGAGATTTCCAAAAATACAGGAAATCACTGGGTTCCCCAGGTGCCTCAATCCACCATGATGTGTATTAAATTTGCCACCTTAAGTTGATCCATTAAGTAAACAATCTCAAAATCTGTCATGGAATACACAAACCCAATCCACGTCTACGAGCATAGCATGGCAATATAAGCATAACGTAGAAGTAACTCCCAGGGTTTGATAATGAAACATGTGAATAAGTACTACCTCATCTACTTCCCAACCCACAATTTATTCAGATCCTAACCATGCAAGTGTTTGAGGGTTGATCTAATGCAATAAAAACTAGGTAGTAAAGAGTTATGATCAAAGTGTTACTTGCCTGCTGATGATTCGTGAAACCTAGAGACTCGATGTAGCACGCTTCACACTCCGGGTACTCTATCGCAATCAAACAAGCATTCAATAAGCAATCAAGCAAAGGCACGGGTAAAACTCAAATAAGAAGTCTAACCAGAAAGTTCAACTTAAGAACTCCGGTTTGCAAAAAGAATCAAGTCAAACGAAGCAACAAAACTCAAACGGCGAAAGAAACAAGCTTCGTTCACTAATCTGGACTAAAGTCAAATTTTACAGTAGCAAAAACTTGTTTAAGTTGATTAAACAGAAAGAGGGCTTCGAGACGAAACTCTATGCACTTGAATCGCCTGATTCCGATAAACGAGTGAAAAGTTATACTAAAACGAAAATCGGATCAGAAACCGCGATCGAAAATAATCGCGGAAAATCCGAGAAAAAGAAAAACAGACGAACAGGCTAACGAACGAACGTTCGCTGTCTGCGGCTAAATGGTGAAAACCGTTCGCTAAAATGAACCTAAAAATGGGCGTTCGCTAAATAAACTAAACCGAAAAAACCGAACCGATCTATTAAAAAAACAGATCTAGGGTTTACCTAAAAAACCGAACGAAAAAAAATACGCTGCAACTCCGGTGAACTCCGGCAAGGCGGCGGGGCGGCGGCGGCGGGCTCGAGGCGGCTAGGGTTTCGGTGGCGCGGGCTGGGGTGGGCTGCGGTGGGGTGGCGGCTTATAAAGGCTGGGCGGGGCGGAGTCCGGGTTGGCCACGACGGCCCAAGTCGGTTTGACTTTTTTTTAAATAGTTCCGACAAGCAGAAAAAGAAAGAAAAGAAATACTAAACGGACTCCAAAAAATCTGAAATAATTTTTTCCCGTCCTCTAAAAATAAGCCGGACAAGGTGAACATTTATTTGGGTCTAAAATGCAATTTTGAAAAACGCCTTTTTTTCCTAATTCAAATAAAATAACGATAAAACTCCAAATAAAAATCTTATTTGATTTTAATATTAAATCTTTGATATTTCTCTATTTTTAGGAAGTCATTGTATCCTCTCTCTTTTATTTTTATTAAAGAAATATTCGAAGAGAAAATAATTAAAATCAAACGATCCTCTTTTCAAAATTCACGAAAACGCGAATATGAAAATAATGAAATCCCCAACTCTCTCCGTAGGTCCTTGAGTTGCGTAGAATTTCTAGGATCACGCCAAAATGCAATAAAATGTGATATGCAATGATGATCTAATGTATAACATTCCAAATTGAAAATTTGGGATGTTACAAACCTACCCCCTTAAGATGAATTTCGCCCACGAGATTCGGGTTGACTAGAAAATAGGTGTGGATGGTCCTTGCGTAGGCCTTCTTCTTGTTCCCAGGTGGCTTCATCCTCGGTATGGTGGCTCCACTGAACTTTACAGAACTTGATAACTTTGCTACGTGTAACTCGGCTGGCAAACTCGAGAAACTTGTCTGGCTTCTCCTCGTAAGTCAAGTCGCTACCCAACTGTATCGCTTCTAGTGGCACTGTATCTCTCAGAGGAATATCGGCCATCTCCGCATGGCACTTCTTCAACTGAGAACGTGGAACACATCGTGAACTCCTTTCAATCCTTCGGGCAATTCCAACTTGTAAGCAACTTCTCCCATACGTTCCAACTATTGGGACGTAGTAATTTCAAAATTTTTCCTACGCACACGCAAGATCATGGTGATGCATAGCAACGAGAGGGGAGAGTGTTGTCTACGTACTCTCGTAGACCGAAGCGGAAGCGTTGACGCAACGTAGAGGAAGTAGTCGTACGTCTTCCCGGTCCAACCGATCCAAGCACTGTTACTCCGGCACCTCCGAGTTCTTGGCACACGTTCAGCTCGATGACGCTCCCCGGGCTCCGATCCAGCAAAGCATCGGGGAGGAGTTCCGTCAGCACGACGGTGTGGTGACGATCTTGATGTTCAACCGTCGCAGGGCTTCGCCTAAGCACCGCTACAATATGACCGAGGTGGAATCTGGTGGAGGGGGGCACCGCACATGGCTAAGGAACGATCACGAAGATCAACTTGTGTGTTCTAGGGTGCCCCCTTGCCCCCGTATATAAAGGAGCCAAGGGGAGGGGGCGGCCGGCCAAGGAGGGCGCGCCAAGGGGGAGTCCTACTCCCACCAGGAGTAGGTCTCCCTTCTTTCCTAGTTGGAGAAGGAGAAGTGGGAAAGAGGAGGAAGAGGGAAAGGAAAGGGGGGGCGCCGCCCCCTCTCCTTGTCCTATTCGGACTAGGGAGGGTAGGGGCGTGCGGCCACCTCTTGCTTCCTTTCCTCTTCTCTCTTAGGGCCCATGTAGGCCCAATAACCCCCGAGGGGGTTCCGGTAACCCCCCGGTACTCCGGTAAAATCCCGATTTCACCCAGAACGATTCCGATATCCAAATATAGGCTTCCAATATATCGATCTTTATGTCTCGACCATTTCGAGACTCCTCGTCATGTCCATGATCACATCCGGGACTCTGAACAACCTTCGGCACACCAAAATACATAAACTCATAATGAAACTGTCATCGTAACGTTAAGCGTGCGGACCCTACGGTTCGAGAACAATGTAGACATGACCGAGAAACGTCTCCGGTCAATAACCAATAGCGGAACCTGGATGCTCATATTGGTTCCTACATATTCTATGAAGATCTTTATCGGCCAGACCGCGTAACAACATACGTTGTTCCCTTTGTCATCGGTATGTTACTTGCCCGAGATTCGATCGTCGGTATCTCAATACCTAGTTCAATCTCGTTACCGGCAAGTCTCTTTACTCATTCCGTAATACATCATCTCACAACTAACTCATTAGTTGCAATGCTTGCAAGGCTTATGTGATGTGCATTACCGAGAGGGCCCAGAGATACCTCTCCGACAATCGGAGTGACAAATCCTAATCTCGAAATACGCCAACCCAACATGTACCTTTGGAGACACCTGTAGAGCACCTTTATAATCACCCAGTTATGTTGTGATGTTTGGTAGCACACAAAGTGTTCCTCCGGCAAACAGGAGTTGCATAATCTCATAGTCATAGGAACATGTATAAGTCATGAAGAAAGCAATAGCAACATACTAAACGATCGGGTGCTAAGCTAATGGAATGGGTCATGTCAATCAGATCATTCACCTAATGATGTGATCCCGTTAATCAAATAACAACTCTTTGTCCATGGTTAGGAAACATAACCATCTTTGATTAACGAGCTAGTCAAGTAGAGGCATACTAGTGATACTCTGTTTGTCTATGTATTCACACATGTATTATGTTTTCGGTTAATACAATTCTAGCATGAATAATAAACATTTATCATGATATAAGGAAATAAATAATAACTTTATTATTGCCTCTAGGGCATATTTCCTTTAGTCTCCCACTTGCACTAGAGTCAATAATCTAGATTACACAGTAATGATTCTAACACCCATGGAGCCTTGGTGCTGATCATGTTTTGCTCGTGGAAGAGGCTTAGTCAACGGGTCTGCTACATTCAGATCCATATGTATCTTGCAAATTTCTATGTCTCCCACCTGGACTAGATCCCGGATGGAATTGAAGCGTCTCTTGATGTTCTTGGTTCTCTTGTGAAATCTGGATTCCTTTGCCAGGGCAATTGCATCAGTATTGTCACAAAAGATTTTCATTGGACCCGATGCACTAGGTATGACACCTAGATCGGATATGAACTCCTTCATCCAGACTCCTTCATTTGCTGCTTCCGAAGCAGCTATGTATTCCGCTTCACACGTAGATCCCGCCACGACGCTTTGTTTAGAACTGCACCAACTGACAGCTCCACCGTTTAATGTAAACACGTATCCGGTTTGCGATTTAGAATCGTATGGATCAGTGTCAAAGCTTGCATCAACGTAACCATTTACGATGAGCTCTTTGTCACCTCCATAAATGAGAAACATATCCTTAGTCCTTTTCAGGTATTTCAGGATGTTCTTGATCGCTGTCTAGTGATCCACTCCTGGATTACTTTGGTACCTCCCTACTAGACTTATAGCAAGGCACACATCAGGTCTGGTACACAGCATTGCATACATGATAGAGCCCATGGATGAAGCATAGGGAACATCTTTCATTTTCTCTCTATCTTCTGAAGTGGTCGGGCATTGAGTCTTACTCAACTTCACACCTTGTAACACAGGCAAGAACCCTTTCTTTGCTTGATCCATTTGGAACTTCTTCAAAACTTTGTCAAGGTATGTGCTTTGTGAAAGTCCAATTAAGCGTCTTGATCTATGTCTATAGATCTTAATGCCTAATATGTAAGCAGCTTCACCGAGGTCTTTCATTGAAAAACTCTTATTCAAGTATCCCTTTATGCTATCCAGAAATTCTATATCATTTCCAATTAGTAATATGTCATCCACATATAATATCAGAAATGCTACAGAGCTCCCACTCACTTTCTTGTAAATACAGGCTTCTCCAAAAGTCTGTATAAAACCAAATGCTTTGATCACACTATCAAAGCATTTATTCCAACTCTGAGAGGCTTGCACCAGTCCATAAATGGATCGCTGGAGCTTGCACACTTTGTTAGCTCCCTTTGGATCGACAAAACCTTCTGGTTGCATCATATACAACTCTTCTTCCAGAAATCCATTCAGGAATGCAGTTTTGACATCCATTTTCCAAATTTCATAATCATAAAATGCGGCAATTGCTAACATGATTCGGACAAACTTAAGCATCGCTACAGGTGAGAAGGTCTCATCGTAGTCAATCCCTTGAACTTGTCGAAAACCTTTTGCAACAAGTCGAGCTTTGTAGACAGTAACATTACCGTCAGCGTCCGTCTTCTTCTTGAAGATCCATTTATTCTCAATTTCTTGCCGATCATCGGGCAAGTCAACCAAAGTCCACACTTTGTTCTCATACATGGATCCCATCTCAGATTTCATGGCTTCAAGCCATTTCGCGGAATCTGGGCTCACCATCGCTTCTTCATAGTTCGTAGGTTCATCATGATCTAGTAGCATGACTTCCAGAATAGGATTACCGTACCACTCTGGTGCGGATCTTACTCTGTTTGATCTACGAGGTTCAGTAGCAACTTGATCTGAAGTTCTATGATCATCATCATTAACTTCCTCACTAATTGGTTTAGGTGTCACAGAAACCGGTTTCTGTGATGTACTACTTTCCAATAAGGGAGCAGGTATAGTTACCTCATCAAGTTCTACTTTCCTCCCACTCACTTCTTTCGAGAGAAACTCCTTCTCTAGAAAGAATCCATTTTTAGCAACGAATGTCTTGCCTTCGGATCTGTGATAGAAGGTGTACCCAACAGTCTCCTTTGGGTATGCTATGAAGACACATTTCTCCGATTTGGGTTCGAGCTTATCAGGTTGAAGCTTTTTCACATAAGCATCACAGCCCCAAACTTTAAGAAATGACAACTTTGGTTTCTTGCCAAACCATAGTTCATAAGGCGTTGTCTCAACGGATTTTGATGGTGCCCTATTTAACGTGAATGCGGCCGTCTCTAAAGCATAACCCCAAAACGATAGCGGTAAATCTGTAAGAGACATCATAGATCGCACCATATCAAGTAAAGTACGATTACGACGTTCGGACACACCATTACGTTGTGGTGTTCCGGGTGGCGTGAGCTGCGAAACTATTCCGCATTGTTTCAAATGTAGACCAAACTCGTAACTCAAATATTCTCCTCCACGATCAGATCGTAGGAACTTTATTTTCTTGTTACGATGATTTTCAACTTCACTCTAAAATTCTTTGAACTTTTCAAATGTTTCAGACTTATGTTTCATTAAGTAGATATACCCATATCTTCTTAAATCATCTGTGAAGGTGAGAAAATAACGATATCCGCCACGAGCCTCAACATTCATCGGACCACATACATCTGTATGTATGATTTCCAACAAATCTGTTGCTCTCTCCATAGTACCGGAGAACAGCGTTTTAGTCATCTTGCCCATGAGGCACGGTTTGCAAGTACCAAGTGATTCATAATCAAGTGGTTCCAAAAGTCCATCAGTATGGAGTTTCTTCATGCGCTTTACACCGATATGACCTAAACGGCAGTGCCACAAATAAGTTGCACTATCATTATCAACTCTACATCTTTTGGCTTCAACATTATGAATATGTGTATCACTACTATCGAGATTCATCAAAAATAGACCACTCTTCAAGGGTGCATGACCATAAAAGATATTACTCATATAAATAGAACAACCATTATTCTCTGATTTAAATGAATAACCGTCTCGCATCAAACAAGATCCAGATATAATGTTCATGCTCAACACTGGCACCAAATAACAATTATTTAGGTCTAATACTAATCCCGAAGGTAGATGTAGAGGTAGCGTGCCGACCGCGATCACATCGACTTTGGAACCATTTCCCACGCGCATCGTCACCTCGTCCTTTGCCAGTGTTTGCTTAATCCGTAGTCCCTGTTTCGAGTTGCAAATATTAGCAACAGAACCAGTATCAAATACCCAGGTGCTACTGTGAGCTCTAGTAAGGTACACATCAATAACATGTATATCACATATACCTTTATTCACCTTGCCATCCTTCTTATCCGCCAAATACTTGGGGCAGTTCCGCTTCCAGTGACCACTCTGCTTGCAGTAGAAGCACTCAGTTTCAGGCTTAGGTCCAGACTTGGGTTTCTTCTCCTGAGCAGCAACTTGCTTGCTGTTCTTCTTGAAGTTCCCCTTCTTCTTCCCTTTGCCCTTTTTCTTGAAACTAGTGGTCTTGTTGACCATCAACACTTGATGCTCCTTCTTGATTTCTACCTCCGCAGCCTTTAGCATTGCGAAGAGCTCGAGAATTGTCTTATCCATCCCTTGCATATTATAGTTCATCACGAAGCTCTTGTAGCTTGGTGGAAGTGATTGGAGAATTCTGTCAATGATGCTATCATCCGGAAGATTAACTCCCAGTTGAATCAAGTGATTACAATACCCAGACATCTTGAGTATATGCTCACTGACAGAACTATTCTCCTCCATCTTGCAGCTATAGAATTTATTGCAGACTTCATATATCTCAATCCGCGCATTCTGCTAGAATATTAACTTCAACTCCTGGAACATCTCATATGCCCCATGACGTTCAAAACGTCGTTGAAGTCCCGGTTCTAAGCCGTAAAGCATGGCACATTGAACTATCAAGTAGTCATCAGCTTTGCTCTGCCAGACGTTCTTAACGTCGTCAGTTGCATCAGCAGCAGGCCTGGCACCCAGCGGTGCTTCCAGGACGTAACTCTTCTGTGCAGCAATGAGGATAATCCTCAAGTTATGGACCCAGTCCGTGTAATTGCTACCATCATATTTCAACTTTGCTTTCTCAAGGAACGCATTAAAATTCAACGGAACAACAACACGGGCCATCTATCTACAATCAACATAAACAAGCAAGATTCTATCAGGGACTAAGTTCATGATAAATTTAAGTTCAATTAATCATATTACTTAAGAACTCCCACTTAGATAGACATCCCTCTAATCATCTAAGTGATCACGTGATCCAAATCAACTAAACCATAACCGATCATCACGTGAAATGGAGTAGTTTTCAATGGTGAACATCGCTATGTTGATCATATCTACTATATGATTCACGCTCGACCTTTCGGTCTCAGTGTTCCGAGGCCATATCTGCATATGCTAGGCTCGTCAAGTTTAACTTGAGTATTCTACGTGTGCAAAACTGACTTGCACCGGTTGTAGATGGACGTAGAGCTTATCACACCCGATCATCACGTGGTGTCTGGGCACGACGAACTTTGGCAACGGTGCATACTCAGGGAGAACACTTTTTATCTTGAAATTTAGTGAGAGATCATCTTATAATGCTACCGTCAATCAAAGCAAGATAAGATGCATAAAAGATAAACATCACATGCAATCAATATAAGTGATATGATATGGCCATCATCATCTTGTGCTTGTGATCTCCATCTCCGAAGCACCGTCATGATCACCATCGTCACCGGCGCGATACCTTGATCTCCATCGTAGCATCGTTGTCGTCTCGCCAATCTTATGCTTCTATGACTATCGCTACCGCTTAGTGATAAAGTAAAGCATTACAGGGCGATTGCATTTCATACAATAAAGCGACAACCATATGGCTCCTGCCAGTTGCCGATAACTTGGTTACAAAACATGATCATCTCATACAATAAAATTTAGCATCATGCCTTGACCATATCACATCACAACATGCCCTACAAAAACAAGTTAGACGTCCTCTACTTTGTTTGTTGCAAGTTTTACGTGGCTGCTACGGGCTTAAGCAAGAACCAATCTTACCTACGCATCAAAACCACAACGATAGTTTGTCAAGTTGGTGCTGTTTTAACCTTCGCAAGGACCGGGCGTAGCCACACTCGGTTCAACTAAAGTTGGAGAAACTGACACCCGCCAGCCACCTGTGTGCAAAGCACGGCGGTAGAACCAGTCTCGCGTAAGCGTACACGTAATGTCGGTCTGGGCCGCTTCATCCAACAATATTGCCGAACCAAAGTATGACATGCTGGTAAGCAGTATGACTTTTATCGCCCACAACTCACTTGTGTTCTACTCGTGCATATAACATCAAACCATAAAACCTAGGCTCAGATGCCACTGTTGGGGAACGTAGTAATTTCAAAAAATTTCCTACGCACACGCAAGATCATGGTGATGCATAGCAACGAGAGGGGAGAGTGTTGTCTACGTACCCTCGTAGACCGAAGCAGAAGCGTTGACACAACATAGAGGAAGTAGTCGTACGTCTTCCGGGCCCAACCGATCCAAGCACCGTTACTCCGGCACCTCCGAGTTCTTGGCACACGTTCAGCTCGATGACGCTCCCCGGGCTCCAATCCAGCAAAGCTTCGGGGAGGATTTCCATCAGCACGACGGCGTGGTGACGATCTTGATGTTCAACCGTCGCAGGGCTTCGCCTAAGCATCGCTACAATATGACCGAGGTGGAATCTGTTGGAGGGGGGCACCGCACACGGCTAAGGAACGATCACGAAGATCAACTTGTGTGTTCTAGGGTGCCCCCTTGCTCCCGTATATAAAGGAGCCAAGGGGAGGGGGCGGCCGGCCAAGGAGGGCGCGCCAAGGGGGAGTCCTACTCCCACAGGGAGTAGGACTCCCTTCTTTCCTAGTTGGAGAAGGAGAAGTGGGAAAGAGGAGGAAGAGGGAAAGGAAAGGGGGGGCGCCACCCCCCTCTCCTTGTCCTATTCGGACTAGGGAGGGGAGGGGCGCGCGGCCACCTCTTGCCTCCTTTCCTCTTCTCCCTTAGGGCCCATGTAGGCCCAATAACCCCTGGGGGGGGGGGGTTTCGGTAACCCCCTGGTACTCTGGTAAAATCCCGATTTCACCCGGAACGATTTCGATATCCAAATATAGGCTTCCAATATATCAATCTTAATGTCTCGACCATTTCGAGACTCCTCGTCATGTCCATGATCACATCCGTGACTCCGAACAACCTTCGGTACATCAAAATACATAAACTCATAATGAAACTGTCATCGTAACATTAAGCATGCGGACCCTACGGTTCGAGAACAATGTAGACATGACCGAGACACGTCTCCGGTCAATAACCAATAGCGGAACCTTGATGCTCATATTGGTTCCTTCATATTCTACGAAGATCTTTATCGGTCAGACCGCGTAACAACATATGTTGTTCCCTTTGTCATCGGTATGTTACTTGCCCGAGATTCGATCGTCGGTATCTCAATACCTAGTTCAATCTTGTTACCGGCAAGTCTCTTTACTCATTCCGTAATACATCATCTCACAACTAACTCATTAGTTGCAATGCTTGCAAGGCTTCTATGATGTGCATTACCGAGAGGGCCCAGAGATACCTCTCCGACAATCGGAGTGACAAATCCTAATCTTGAAATACGCCAACCCAACATGTACCTTTGGAGACACCTGTAGAGCACCTTTATAATCACCCAATTATGTTGTGACGTTTGGTAGCACACAAAGTGTTCCTCCGGCAAACGGGAGTTGCATAATCTCATAGTCATAGGAACATGTATAAGTCATGAAGAAAGCAATAACAACATACTAAACGATCAGGTGCTAAGCTAATGGAATGGGTCATGTCAATCAGATCATTCACCTAATGATGTGATCCCGTTAATCAAATAACAACTCTTTGTCCATGGTTAGGAAACGTAACCATCTTTGATTAATGAGCTAGTCAAGTAGAGGCATACTAGTGACACTCTGTTTGTCTATGTATTCACACATGTATTATGTTTCCGGTTAATACAATTCTAGCATGAATAATAAACATTTATCATGATATAAGGAAATAAATAATAACTTTATTATTGCCTCTAGGGCATATTTCCTTCACCAACACCTTGTATGGTCCCACAAATCTTGGTGCTAACTTCCCCTTAACTCCAAAGCGCTTCACTCCTCGAAGTGGGGATACACGAAGATACACTCTGTCTCCAACTTCGTAAGTTGTCTCCTTGCGTTTAGAATCCACATAGCTCTTCTGCCTGGACTGGGCTACCTTGAGTCTACCGCGAATCAGTTTAACTTTCTCTTCTGATTCTTTAATCAAATCTGGTCCAAACAACTGTCGGTCTCCAACTTCATCCCATAACAATGGTGTTCTGCACCTCCTTCCGTAAATGCTTCGAAAGGGGTCATCGTCAAACTGGCTTGGTAACTGTTGTTGTATGAGAACTCTGCGTAGGGCAAGCTGTCATCCCAACTAGATCCATAATCTAGTGCACAAGCTCTCAGCATATCCTCAAGAATCTGGTTGACTCTCTCGGTCTATCCATGTGTTTGCGGGTGAAAAGCTGTACTGAACTCCAGTCTGGTTCCCAAAGTTTCATGCAACTAATTCCAAAACTTTGAGGTAAACTGGGTTCGTCTATCTGATACAATTGTTCGGAACTCCGTGCAAACATACGATCCTGGTCATGTATATCTTTGCCAACTTAGCACTGGTGTAAGTGGTCTTCATTGGGATGAAATGAGCTACTTTCGTCAAGCGATCTACTACAACCCATATCGAGTCATAGCCTGAACGAGTCCTGGGTAACCCCGTGATAAAATCCATGCCTAGCTTATCCCACTTCCTTTCGGGTATCGGCAATGGTTGCAGCAATCCTGCTGGCTTCTGATGTTCTGCCTTCACTCTCTGACATACATCACAAACTGCTACATACTCCACAATATCCTTCTTCATTCCGGTCAACCAGAATCTATCTTTCAGATCCAGGTACATCTTGGTATTTCCTGGGAGAATCAAATATGGTGAGTCATGGGCCTCCTGCAAAATCAGCTTCCTGTCTCCTGATCATTTGGTACATATACGCGGTCCTCAAACCATAAGGTATCGTGTTCATCCTCCCGAAATCCCTTGGCTTTCGTGTTCTGCGCTCCTCTCATCTTATCCATCAAAGTAGACTGAATCTCCAAAGCTGATACATAACCTCTCGGAACTATCTCCAAACATAGCTCACGAAGGTCTTCTGCTAACTCCTTGGGTAACTCTCCGGTCATGAGTGTATTGACATTACTCTTGCGGCTCAACGCATCGGCTACTACGTTAGCCTTTCCGGGATGATAGTGCAATTTCATGTCATAATCCTTAATGAGTTCCAACCATCTCCTCTTCCTGAGATTCAACTTCTTTTGCGTGAAGATATACTTCAAACTCTTTTGATCCATGTATACTTCACAATGGTTTCCTATGAGAAAATGTCTCCAAGTTTTCAACGCATGTACTACGGCTGCTAACTCCAAATCATGCGTGGCATAATTTAACTCATGGGGTTTAAGCTATCGTGAGGCATATGAAACAACTCTTCCTTCCTGCATAAGCACTGCTCCAAGTCCTCGATGAGAGGCGTCGTAATACACTTCATAATCCTTGCGTTTATCTGGCAGAATCAACACTGGTGATGTAACCAAACGTTTCTACAGTTCCTGAAAACTAGCCTCACATTCCTCAGTCCATTTTAACTTGGTGTCCTTCTTCAACAACTCAGTCATAGGCTTTGCAATCTTGGAGAAATTCTCAATGAACCTCCGGTAGTATCCCGCGAGTCCAAGAAAACTCTGGATCTCTCCAACTGACGTGGGTGCCTCCCAATTTGTCACAGTGACAACTTTGGTGGGGTCTACTGCTATTCCTTCTCCGGATATAACATGTCCAAGGAATCCAACTTCCTTTGACCAAAACTCATATTTGCTGAACTTGGCGTATAGCTGATGTTCTCTGAGCTTCCCAAGTACAAAATACAAGTGCTCCTTATGCTCCTCTTCACTTTTCGAGTATACCAAAATATCATCTATGAACACTACGATGAAATTATCCAGAAACTCCATAAACACCTTGTTCATTATGTTCATAAAATAAGCAGGTGCATTAGTCAAGCCAAATGACATAACGGTATACTCATATAGCCCGTACCTTGTGGTAAAAGCTGTCTTAGGTATATCCTGCTCTCGAATCTTCAGTTGGTGGTAACCTGATCGCAGATCGATCTTGGAAAACACCTTAGCTCCTTGCAGCTGATCAAACAAATCATTGATCATCGGCAGTGGGTACTTGTTCTTGATCGTTACTTCATTCAATCCCTGATAATCAACAACTATCCTTAACGATCCACCCTTCTTCTCCACTAGAAGTACTGGTGATCCCCAAGGTGACGAACTTGGGAGAATATAACCTTTATCCAGTAACTCCTTAATCTGTTCCTTAATTTCCTCTAAATCCTGTGCGGGCATCCTGTATGGTCTCTTAGATATTGGCCCCGTGCCTGGCAAAAGCTCTATCAAAAACTCTATGTCTCTATCCTGTGGCATGCCTGGCAACTTTTCTGGAAATACATCCGGGAAATCCTTCACCACTGGTACTTCCTCCTGTACAACTCCTGTTAAGGAATTTACTTGAGTCCTAATCGGCAAATGCTGGGATACATACTTGATCCTTCTTCCTTCTAGGGTGGTGAGCAAAATCAACTTACTAGCGCAATCGATGTTTCCTCCATACATCGATAGCCAATCCATACCTAGAATCACATCCAAACCTTGCGACTCCAGAATTATCAGGTCTGAGGGGAAAATGTGCCTACCTATGGCCAACGGTATCTGAAAACATCCTTGGCTTGCCATATACTCTGCTCCTAGCGAGCTCACTAACATAGGTGTACTAAGAACTTTGGTGGGCAGTTTATACTTATCCACAAATCCCCTTGATATGTATGAATGCGATGCACCAGTATCGAAAAGTACGACTGCAGTAAAAGACTTAACAAAAACTTACCTATTACGACATCTGGCTGGGCTTCAATCTCCTCCACGTTAACGTGGTTCACTTGTCCCCTGTTGAAAGGGTTGGGCTTCTTCCCAGAGCTTCCATTGCCATTTCCGTTCTTAACTTCAGGACATTCATTGGCGTAATGTCCAGTCTTCTGGCACTTTTAGCAAGTAACGTGGCTTAGATCTTTCTTGGCGAGCGTTGATGGGTTGGAACGGTTCTGTCCGTTGCTTCCTCCATTACCATTCTTGGAGCCACTATGGTTGTGTGAACTTCCTCCATTGTGAGTGTGGCCTCCATGGTTATGCACAGGTCCTCCCGAGTCCGGGGTGAAACGGGGTCTCTGTTGAGCTCCTGAATTATGCTTCCCTTGTCCATACTTCCTCTTGCAGTTATCAATCTACTGCTGCTTCCCTTCAATCATGAGAGCTCTATCTACCAACTGTTGGTAGTTATTAAAGGTTGCTACCATCAACTACATGCTCAGCTCATCATTCAATCCCTCCAAAAACTTCTCCTGCTTAGCTGCATCCGTAGCAACATCATCTGGGGCATAACGGGCTAGCTTGCTAAAGTCATTGAGGGAGTCCTGGATTAGGGGGTGTTCGGGTAGCCAGACTATACCTTCAGCCGGACTCCAGGACTATGAAGATACAAGATTGAAGACTTCGTCCCGTGTCCGGATGGGACTTTCCTTGGCGTGGAAGGCAAGCTTGGCGATGCGGATATTCAAGATCTCCTACCATTGTAACCGACTCTATGTAACCCTAACCCTATCCGGTGTCTATATAAACCGGAGGGTTGTAGTCTGTAGGCAATCAACTCCATATACAACAATCATACCATAGGCTAGCTTCTAGGGTTTAGCCTCCTTGATCTCGTGGTAGATCTACTCTTGTACTACCCATATCATCAATATTAATCAAGCAGGACGTAGGGTTTTACCTCCATCAAGAGGGCCCGAACCTGGGTAAAACATCGTGTTCCCTGCCTCCTGTTACCATCCGGCCTAGACGCACAGTTCGGGACCCCCTACCTGAGATCCGCCGGTTTTGACACCGACATTGGTGCTTTCATTGAGAGTTCCTCTGTGCCGTCACAATCAGGAAGGATGCCTCCTCCCGTCTTTAAAGACGGCGCCGTTGCTAAGGGAGCCTTGGCTGTCGGCCAAACCCTCCGGCTAGGTGGTTTCCTCATGACCGCCTGTTCGGCTGTTGCACCGACGGTGACCTCTCGGGTCATCAAAAGCAACCTACACGTCAGCTCGGAGCTCGTCGAGCAGCTAGATCCAATGGAGCTCTATTCCGTAAACAAGCTCTTGGATCGCATCGCCGCCCTGGGGGTCGCTACGGATTACGACCAGGTTGGGCTTAAACCCGATCTAAGAGAAATTAACTCTCCCCAAGTCACCCACCACGTTGCCGTGGTAGAGACGCAGTGTGGCGACCCTTCATCTATTTTAAGGACTAGCTACATCCGAATTCCCGACCCCTCCAAGCCGGATACCCGCGGAGGGGGAGATGTAACTCAAGACCTGAGCTTAGGATCAGGCAATGTGCCAGATTCACTGGACAACATCCAAGAATCCGAACTTCAGAGTTCGAAAACTCTTCGGCCTCCGAATCTTGGATTGGGTGAGGTTTCAGATTCAACGACACCCTCCCACCCGATCATAAGCGATCTCTCCCAAATCAGGCAGAGGCCCGAGGAAACAGTACATCATTACTGGGCCAGATTCCTCCTGGTTATGAACAGGATAAAGGATTGCCGCGAGGAAGACGCAATCTCAATTTTCTGCAGTAATTGCACGGACAAGGGAATCCTTAACGCCGTAAGTCATCGTGATATCACACGCTTCACTGGCTTGGCATCCATAGTACAAAAATACTGTGCCATGGAAAGCGCCCGGAAAACCAAAATAAATTTTTGGGATAATCCGGCCTTGAATAGTAATCCCGTCTGAACTAAGAGGGTGCATTATCACAGGACACCCGGGATAAACACCAAAAAGCCAAAACCCTCTACAGGGCATGGAACCGTACTGGAAAGATGGCTTGATGGACCCTGTAGAATTCACAGTACAGAGGACGCCACACCAACTCACAGCCTTAGAGCATGTTGGATACTCCGGCAGGTGGCCAAAATTGGCGAGGACCTCTTAATTCCGGAGGCCGCAGAAAGCTGGCCCAAGGACACCAGTACCGTTCTCAAAGTCTTCGAGAGTTTCGCATCAAACAATGTGCGAAAAAGAACACTCCGCAGCCTCGCCGAAGTCTATCAAATTGCAACAATAAATCCATGGAGCGACACTGCCATTACCTTCAACGCAAGTGATGAACCTAGATTCCGAACAGCCCGAGCACCAGCCGCATTGGTCCTCAGTCCCATAGTGGACAGCTTTCGCCTCACCAAGGTGCTCATGGATGGAGGCAGCGGACTGAACCTCATTTATGAGGAAACCCTTCAAAAAATGGAAATAGACTAGAACCGCGTCGAGCGAAGCAGCACAACCTTTAGAGGAATAATCCCCAGTCGGGAAGCGCGCTGCACAGGAAAAATCACACTAGATGTGGTGTTCGGCACGCCGGATAATTACAGGTCCGAAGAAGTCACGTTTTAGGTGGCCCCATTTAAGAGCGGATATCATGCTTTACTAGGGTGGGAAGCATTCACAATGTTCCAAGCAATACCCCATTATGGGTACATGAAGCTTAAGATGCCCGGGCCGAATGGAATTATCACTCTAGCTAGTGATCCGGACATAGCACTCCGCGCCGAAAACAAGACGACCGCATTAGCCCTTGAGGCGCTATCCGAAGCCTTAGCGGCCGAGGAACTGACTACGCTGCGCTCCACGGTTAACAAGGATGATGTGATACTCGATAAGAGATCCAAATCCACGTCCTTCAAGCCAGCTGACGAAATAGTCAAATTCCAGGTCCATCCAACGGACCCCAATAAAACAGCTTCCATCGAGGCACGACTGAACCCTGATGCAGACGCCACACTGCGAGAGTTCCTACGAGAGAACTGGGACATCTTCGCCTGGCACCCTTCAGACATGCCAGGGATCCCACGCAGGCTGGCCGAACACAGCTTAAATATCCTAAAAGGATTTAAACCTGTCAAACAAGCCCTTCGGCGTTTTTCCGAACCCAAGAGACATGCTATAGGAGAGGAGCTAGCCAAGCTATTAGAGGCCGGATTCATCAGAGACATAAAACATCCAGACTGGCTAGCAAACCTGGTGATGGTACTAAACAAGGACAAATCCTGGCGCCTGTGCGTCGATTTCAAAGACCTTAACAAGACTTGCCCAAAAGATCCCTTCCCCCTCCCCCTATCGATCAAATTATCGATGCCACCGCAGGACACAATTTGTTGTGTTTCCTCGACGCATACTCCAGTTACCATCAAATCAAGATGGCAGAATCAGACCAAGCTACAACAGCATTCATCACACCATACGGCCCATTCTGCTTCAACACAATGCCCTTCGGGCTGAAAAACATCGGCGCAACATATCAGCGCATGATCCAGACATGTCTGGCAAACCAGATCGGCAAAACAGCGGAGGCGTATGTGGATGATGTGGTCATCAAATCAAGACATGTCGAATCCCTAGTAAACGACTTGAGGCTTACATTCGATAACCTCCAAAAATATGACATCAAGCTCAACGCAGAAAAATGCGTCTTCGGCGTTCGAGCTAGAAAGCTCTTGGGCTTCATTGTATCCGGTAGAGGAATTGAAGCAAACCCAGCCAAGATCCGATCTTTTTCACAATTGGATGTCCCAAAGGACCTTAAACAAATACAAAAATTAACCGGGTGCGTGGCAGCTTTAAGCCGCTTCATCTCCCGCTTGGGAGAAAAGGCACTACCCCTTTATCGCCTCCTTCGGCGCACCAAACACTTCGAGTGGACGGATGCCGCCACGGCCGGACTTGATGAAATAAAAGCCATATTGGCAACAAACCCAGTCCTGGTCGCGCCAATCACCGGCGAACCAATGTTATTGTACATTGCAGCAACACACCAAGTTGTCAGCGCAGTGCTCGTTGTCGAGCGGGAAACGGACGGACACAAATTCCCCCTTCAAAGGCCGGTCTACTATGTGTCCACTGTCCTCACTCCATGCAAATCACGGTACCCGCATTATGAAAAGATTGCATACGCGGTATTCATGGCATCCCGGAAGCTACGACACTACTTTCAAGAGTGTTCCATAACAGTAGCCTCGGAAGTGCCACTAAACGATATTATCAACAACCGCGATGCAACGGGCAAGATTGCAAAATGGGCCATCGAGCTTCTCCCGTTCGATATAACCTATAAGCCACGGCGAGCTATTAAATCGCAAGTTTTGGCCGACTTCGTCGCAGAATGGACGGAGGCCGAGCTCCCTAAAGAGTACGGCACATATTCAAACTGGATTATGCATTTCGACGGCTCCAAAATGTTGGCCGGACTAGGGGCCGGCGTCGTCCTGACGTCCCCCACAGGAGACACAGTCCAATATGTGCCCCAGATCATGTACACAGATTCCAACAATGCAGCCGAATATGAGGCCCTCCTACATGGCCTCCGGATAGCAGTATCCATGGGTATCCAGCGCCTAGAGGTACGCGGGGATTCAAACCTCGCGATATCCCAAATAAATGGAGACTTCGATGCCAAGGAACCCAAAATGGCAGCTTACCGCGACGCCGTCCTAAAAATGTCAGCTCGGTTCGAAGGGATGGAGTTTCACCATCTAGCCCGAGAAAACAATCAAGCGGCGGACGTCCTAGCACGCATCGGAGCAAAATGCGATACAGTCCCCCCCAACGTCTTTTTGGAAAGATTGTTCAAGCCATCCGTAGCATGGGAGGGGGAACCCGCAAATAACAGCCCAAACCTAGCCGCACCACTCGACGCCGAACAATCTGACACAATTGGAGGCTCTGCCAACGAAATTACACCTTCAGCCCACGTAATAATGGCGGTTCGCCCCGTGGACAGAACCATTCCTAACCTACCTTACTAGGCAGGAACTCCTGGAGGACCAAAACGAGGCCCGCTGCATAGTGCGGCGATCTAAGGCCTACAGAGTCCATGAGGGAGAACTTTATAAGAAAAGCACTACCGGAGTCCTTCAAAGGTGCATCTCTGAAGAGGAAGGGCGGAACCTCCTGGCTGAAATTCATGCCGGACTTGGTGGTCACCACGCCGCTGCTCGGTCCCTTGTTAGCAAGGCTTTCCGTACAGGCTTTTACTGGCCGACGGCCCGAGCAGACGCTCAGGACCTAGTCCAACGATGCGCTGGTTGCCAACTTTTTGCCAACCAAAGCCATATGCCACCCACTGCACTCCAAACTATACCCATCACCTGGCCTTTTGCGGTCTGGGGGCTTGACATGGTCGGACCCCTTAAAGGTGGAACCCATAGGAAAAAATACTTACTGGTCATGGTGGATAAGTTCACCAAATGGATAGAAGCCAAGCCTGTTAAAACGGCCGAATCCGGACCTGTGATAGACTTCATATCCGGGGTTGTACACCGTTATGGCGTCCCCCACAGCATCATAACCGACAACGGTACAAACTTTACCGCCGACGAGGTAAAACTCTGGTGCAAAAACATGGGCATCAAGCTCGATTATGCTTCCGTCTATCACCCACAAACCAACGGCCAGGTCGAACGCGCAAATGGTCTTATCATGAGCGGCATTAAACCCAGACTGGTGCGGTCCCTCAAGTTATCTAACACGCACTGGGTAGAGGAGCTTGACTCCGTGCTCTGGGGGCTGCGGACCATGCCAAATCGCACCACCGGATACACACCATTTTTATGGTGTACGGCGCAGAGGCAGTTCTGCCCCGCGACATAATTCATGACTCACCTAGAGTGCGCATGTACGAAGAAAGAGAAGCCGAGATCGATCGGTAGGACAACTTGGATGCCTTGGAGGAGGAGCGTGACGTGGCAAAAGCCCGTTCCGCATTTTATCAACAGCAGGCCCGAAGATATCAAAGCAGAGAAGTACGGGCCAAAAATTACAATGTTGGTGAACTAGTTCTACGCCTGCCGGATAAGAAAAAGGACAAACTCAAGCCCAAATGGGAAGGTCCATTCATAATCGACCAAGTCCTGACTGGTGGGGCGTACCGCCTGTGAGATGCGTCGGATAACCGACTCGAGCCGAACCCGTGGAATGCCACCCGTCTCCGAAGATTCTATGCCTAGCGCCGGACTCTGTGTTCGTCTCCTTCCTATGTCCATTTTTTGCATTCTTCTGTCTTACATTTCTCTCCTTCCCCTCTTTTCTTTTATAGCCCTTAAAGGCTCATCTAGTGACGCGCCACTTGCGCTCATTAAACCTGGGGGCTTCTTTAACAGAAGCTTATTTATACGGGCTTCACGCCCAACACATGCGTCAAACTTCCACATGTACCTTTTTCTTCACCATTATATGCATCGATATGACTTAAGTTTTGGCCAAGCTGGGTTGCCTGGCTCCTATGCTTACCCCTACATTCCCAATTGTTCGGCTAGGCGGTAAAGGGAGCACCTCTGCGATTGTTACTGCCGGGTCAGCCGGATGTGTACCTCAGACTGGGTGAAGCCGAAAGCTAGCGTTCTTAAGGGAATATTCGGTCGGTGAAATAAAAGATGATCTTTTTACCCATTTTATGCGCCCCCAGATGCTTTTTTCTGCGTTTTTTCACGCAGTTCGGACATGCACTTTAGGGCATGCCTCCCAGCGAAAGGAACCCCTAACGGAACTATTCTCTCTGGAAGATGTTTCTTACTAACCATGTAATATAACATAACTAGTTGGGCACTTGTCTGATAAAGCACTAATGACCCCTACGCCTGGTCTCCACGCATACCCCGGTTCTTATATAACCGCTATGGTATTCGGACACACTCCGGACCGTCCGGTCCTGAGGTTGAAGCGAAAAGGTCGGCAACGACAAACGATCTACAATCCCGCTAGAAGGCATTACACATGTCAATTCAAAATTACATAGTCATTCTGACTAATTGTATTCCTATTCTATACCATCTAACAGGCTGTCTAATTTACAGTCCTGCTGGGAATACTTCGCGGCCAACTCTACTTGGCCGTATACTAAGCTTACAGGGATCTCCTTCCCGTCAGGCCCCACTGGTCCGACCTCGGCTATGTGGTTTGGGCCAGACTTCGTAAAACAGGTCTTCACCATAGCCCAGGCCTCCCTAGTGCCTTGTCGGCAGGCCGATATCTTCCATAACCGGAAGCGCCGCCGAGCTTCCTTCAGCTTCTCCGCGAGCTCTCCAAGGCCCTTGGGCACAGAGTGGGCAGGCCATAAGGCTTGGGCAATACCCCGCATCGCCTGCCGAATTTGCTCGTGCAGTTGCAAGAGTTTGGGAAGAAGGTCACCCGTAGAACTGGGCATCTCCTCTGCAGGACGACCTGTGAGCATACCTACAGACATTACTCTGTTAGTCGACTTCCTCGCCGAACTTTTTTTTTCAAAGTTCGTTCAAGCACTTACTAAAAATGCCGCGTCGAAGCCGCTGATTCTCCTTCGTGGAGTCCGACAGCTGGCCACGAACATCTTTAAGTTCGACGTCCATCTTGGTGTTGGCATCCTGAAGATCATTCTTCTCTCGCCTCACCTTTGTCAACATACTCTCACCGGCCTTTAGCCGGCGTAAGAGTTGTTGTTTGTCCGGATCGAGTCCGGCGCCATCTGCAATATGATTTGTCAGATTTGCACCCACACCGCACAATACAAATCTTTCGAAATGTATCTTACCTAAGGGGGTCTCTTTGGGCTCCCCTGCTGCGGCTAGTGCGGCCTCTAGTTGGGCCTTGCACTTTTCCAGCTCCTGGGACAGTACGGCATTCTTCTCTGTAAGAACCTGCATATTAAATGATCCTTAAATCAGTTGCTCTAACTGCTTCAAGTCTCGGGGGCTACTGGCATATATATATTTAACCAAAATTTTCTTACCCGTATGTCTTTTACATACTGCTCCGTGGCTCTGGCTAAACCATTTTGAGCGGCACGGAGGTACGCATCTCCCGAATTAAAGGCATCTAAAGCCTCTTGGGAGAAACAAGCGTCACGTAGAATTATCCGGCGACGCCTGTGGTTCATGGCACTCTCCACTTCTGAATTTGTGGCAGACAGCCTGTCCACATCCTCTGTCAGAGGAGCGTCCGGCGTGCGCCTTGTGCTCGCCTCCACTTCCTGGCCAGACGTTGGAGCCTGGCTGGTGGAGGCGCGATTAGCAACCTCTCCGGATGTAGTACGGCGATGTCTCTTTGTTCTGAAGATAGCACGAACGTTAATATGCCCTGACAGAATAACTCCAGGGAAACAGAGGGTGCACTATACCTTTGCGCCGGCATCTCAGTCCGGACTACATTCCTTTTCCCCACGGGGCCCTGCGGCCCCTCGTTGGCTAGCCGCCGCAGGTTCGGGCTCCTGCCTCAGAAATCTCCCCTGCAAAACACGGTTGTCGTCAGAAACACCGGGCTACGTGAGGGTGGAATCTCTTTCAAGGGAATAAGACCCTGGTTTCTGTCACCTGGGAGGCCGGGATTAACCCTGGGTAATCCGCCGTAATGGCTACCAAGGTATTGTCCTTGCTTAGCTGATGGAACACCCCGTCGATAAGCTCCACCGATATGTCCGGATCCTCTTCGGAGTCCGGATTGAGGGTCCGTTCTGGGTCCTCGGGTTGTGGAGGGCGGCTGTTTATAACCTTTACCTCCTGTCGCAGTTCTTGCATTGAAGTCGTTAGACTACCTATCTAACCATGGGAGTATAAAACAAACGGGCAAGCACAATTGTTCACTTACCCAACTTGGAGGATCGTACATACTGAATCCGGCCCGCGGGTTGACGCGGAGGAATTCCTCCTTTTCCCCCTTGTACAAAGAGGATAAGATCTTTACTAAGGCGGCGGCTGAGGCCGGCCCCTTACGACCGTAACGTGTGGCGTCATCCTCCCCGTTGAAATCCCACATGGGGTGGCCTCTATATTGAAGCGGCTGCACCCCCCGCATAATGCATGCGGCCATGAGTCCAATCATGGTTAGTCCGGAATGATCCAACAGTCTTATCCGGCCCATCATGTAAAGGACGTCCCTGTCGCTTTCTCTCTGAGAGCTCCGCGGACGCCAGCTCAAGCGTTTCTTCAATAGAGCACTATTGAACTCAGGGAGACCGACCCGGATAGGGTCCGGTAGCGGGACGTCATCTATGTAAAACCATTTCGAAGGCCAGTCCTCGGACGCCTTCTTTGGGGTTCCGGATAGGTATCCGGTCCCAGCGATGCGCCATACTTCGGCTCCGCCCACTTGGTATATAGACCCCTCTTGAGAACGGGGCACCAGGCAGAATAACCTCTTCCACAACGCGAAATGAGCCTCAAAGCCTAAAAATAGCTCGCAAAGGGCGAAGAAACCCGCAATATGCAATACGGAGGCGGGCGTGAGATTGTGCAGCTGGAGGCCGTAGAACTCCAGAAGCCCGCGGAGAAATGGATGAATTGGAAATCCCAGTCCCCTTATTAGATAGGGGACGAGGCACACCCGCTCTCCTTTAGAAGGATTGGGGGTGCTCTCCACTTGTTTTCCGCCATTGTAGGTGGCGAGACCGGCTCGGACCAGGACCATGTATGCCGGAGGGAGAAATCCCTTGGCCTGAAGCGACACTAACTCGCTATGCGGGATGGTGCAACTCTCCCAGTCCTCGGGTTTGGGACCGGAGGGGCGAGGGGAGGAGCTGCGACGGATGGTCATGTTGGAATGGACCTTTGCTAGAAGCGCTCTAATGATAACTCGCGGAAAGGAGAAGATGTGGTTTGGACCTAAATCCCCATCCTGTTAAATAGGCGGCTCGTTTATACGGCTAGGGGTGTGGATGTAAAAATGCCCCAGCTTTTCGCATTTTTTTGACACGTGGAAGACGGCCATTATTGGGCGTGGAAGCCGAGGAGCACTACATTACAAAAATCGGACATTATTCCTACAGGTACACAAGATTTGGAGAAGAACCCGCCTTGCAATGCCGAACAATCTGCGCACCGGACTCGTCGTCATTGAAGCCTAGTTCGGGGGCTACTGAGGGAGTCCTGGATTAGGGGGTGTTCGGGTAGCCGGACTATACCTTCAGCCGGACTCCAGGACTATGAAGATACAAGATTGAAGACTTCGTCCCGTGTCCGGATGGGACTTTCCTTGGTGTGGAAGGCAAGCTTGGCGATGCGGATATTCAAGATCTCCTACCATTGTAACCGACTCTATGTAACCCCAACCCTATCCGGTGTCTATATAAACCGGAGGGTTGTAGTCCGTAGGCAATCAACTCCATATACAACAATCATACCATAGGCTAGCTTCTAGGGTTTAGCCTCCTTGATCTCGTGGTAGATCTACTCTTGTACTACCCATATCATCAATATTAATCAAGCAAGACATAGGGTTTTACCTCCATCAAGAGGGCCCGAACCTGGGTAAAACATCGTGTTCCCTGCCTCCTGTTACCATCCGGCCTAGACGCACAGTTCGGGACCCCCTACCCGAGATCCGCCGGTTTTGACACCGACAGTCATCCACATACTGGCTAACTGTGCGTCCTCCTTGGCGTAAGTTGCGAAACTCACGCTTCTTTATGGCCATAGCTCCTGCTGATACATGGGCAGTACGAAAAGCCTGCTAGAACTGGTCCCATGTAACAATGGCTATAGGATAGGTGACAGTGTAATTCTCCCACCATGAGGCTGCTGGTTCATCCAATTGATGCGCGGCAAAACGCACCTTCTCAGCATCTGTGCATCCTACAGTGGTTAAATCCCTTCCAATCCTGCGGAGCCAATCATCTACCACTATTGGCTCGGTGCTACTGGAAAACACCGGTGGCTGCAACCTCAGAAAACGGGCTAAGTTGTCAACTTGTGGTGGTGGTGATGGATTGTTGTTGTTGTTGTTGTTGTTGTTGTTGTTGTTGTTTCCTTGGTTCTGAACTAACAACTGCAACAGGGTGTTCTGTTGCTAGATCAACTGAGTGAGCTCCGGTGGAAAGGTAAATCCGGGGTCACATCTCGGAGGCATCTGAGGGTTTAGAGGGAAGAGAATAGAATAGAATGAGGTCTAGTGAGAAAACACTACCCACATGCACATGAGACAAACACAATCATATCACTCAATCAATCAAGCAAGGGCATACAATCAGTCTAGAACTTATCGTTACAAAGTGTCCGGACTATACTATATACATGGTAGACTACTACTACTACTACTGTTTTGGTGGTCAACTAGAAATATTGATCGGTCTAAGACTCCATCATATATGCTCCAGCTTCGTCTTCATAATCATCATCACTATCGTCGGGGTCCGAGTCGGTGTCGTCGATGATAATGTAGTCCTCAGAACGAATCTCCTTGGGTTCATCGTCTTCTCCTCCTAGCGCGGGGTCTCCCATGAATACTCCTAGCTTCCTTTCCAGATCGTCATTCTTCTCCACTAGTACGACGATTTCCTCCTCATAATCTTCGCGGGTTGCCTTGAGTTCTTCCTCAACCTACGTGATCCTTGTCATCGCCTTCTTCAGATCTATCATGCCTGCGCACATCTGGTTCTCCTGGCAGCGAATATGCTGGTTTAACTCCTGGATGAAAGCTACAATTGATCTATCCTTCCTGGTGCTAATCATCTCCCATTTCTCATCTCGGCGCCCACAAATCTGGTAGATAGTATCCTTGAGATCCTTGTGGTAAACTTATCCAATGCGTCCCATGGTGATGTGGGCTGCCATACTCTTTCCTAGACTCTAGGTTGGTGCATCAAAGGAAAACTCTATGGGCGTAGTGACTGGCGTAAATGTCCTTCCTGGAACTTGAACTTGAATCATCCAGCATTCCTCTTCTGGTAAAGTGGTGTTGTAAGTCCCGGTGAAGCTTGGTATTCTGATGTTCAGGTACCTAGTGACTTCCTTCAAGTGTCGTCCAAAGGGTGTTTCTTCATCCGGTTGTGCAAACTTGTTCCTTGTGTCTGCCATCCTAAATAATAGAAAATGGAGAGGAGTCAGAAATGAGAAGAGAGTAGTGATCTAGGGCTTTATCTAGTGGTCGTGCCCTACACTCAGCGTGTGCTCTGATACCATCTTGTAGCGACCAGACCTCAAACAGTCTGATCTCTATGCATCAGTGTCATCCCTGGATCGGTAATGTTGACACGCACAGTACTTGAGGATTTATAACGGAGTAGCAATCACACACTTATTACATCGAATGTCTCAAAAGAGAACTTATTACAATAAATATGGCTTAAGGCCATCTAATACATAACAACGGAAGGCTTGGAAGATTAAGTGAGTCCATCAACTCCAATGGCATCACTGAGTGAAAGACCACGACCTAAGGCTCCTTACTCGTCGTCTGAAAAGTCTGCAACATGATACGTTGCAGCCCGAAACGGGTCAGCACATGGAATATGCTAGCAATTGTAACACAAGAGAGTAATGAACAATGTAAAGCTAGCACTACATGCATATATGGCTCGTGGAGGCTGTATGGTTAATAGGTTTTGCGAAAAGCCAATTTTTCCTATTGCAAAGGAATATATTTTATTTAACTACAAAGTTAGTTGAAAACATTGAGAAGGTAAACCCCTTCTCAATCCCAATGAAAAGTAATCATTAACCCAACAAAATTAATTTAGAGTGATGAGATCCACATGATAATCCAAGAACCAGATACTCAAGATGTCCATAACCGGGGTCACGGCTAATCATGATTAGTTTGTACACTCTGCAGAGGTTTGTGCACTTTTCCCCACAAGATTGATCTCCCCCGTTGGATTTCTCGCACTACAAGGTGTTTGAGAAACGGATGACCGAGACACAATCTGTCAGAAGCGTTAGCACCTTAAGATGGGTAGACTGGTACACCTACATCCCCTACATCTGCTAGTCTACCACTTTAAGAGTTCACATGACTTAATCAACTATGCCAGAGCCCATAATGGCATGTGGCTGCACACGGAAGTTTCCAGCATGAATAATCTTATGTTCCCTTTGAGCCTGGGTGGCGGTCCATAGAAAAATCACATGGTACCCCGAGATTTCCAAAAATACAGGAAATCACTGGGTTCCCCAGGTGCCTCAATCCACCATGATGTGTATTGAAGTTGCCACCTTAAGTTGAACCATTAAGTAAACAATCTCACAATCTGTCATGGAATACACTCAAACCCAATCCACGTCTACGAGCATAGCATGGCAATATAAGCATAACGTAGAAGTAACTCCCAGGGTTTGATAATGAAACAGGTGAATAGGTACTACCTCATCTACTTCCCAACCCATAATTTATTCAGATCCTAACCATGCAAGTGTTTCAGGGTTGATCTAATGCAATAGAAACTGGGTACTAAAGAGGTATGATCAAAGTGTTACTTGCCTTGCTGATGATCCGTGAAACCTAGAGACTCGATGTAGCACGCTTCGCACTCCGAGTACTCTATCGCAATCAAACAAGCATTCAATAAGCAATGAAGCAAAGGCACATGTAAAACTCAAATAAGAAGTCTAACCAGAAAGTTAAACTTAAGAACTCTGGTTTGCAAAAAGAATCAAATCAAACGAAACAACAAAACTCAAATGACGAAAGAAACAAGCTTCGTTTACTAATCTGGACTAAAGTCAAATTTTACAGTAGCAAAAACTTGTTTAAATTGATTAAACAGAAAGATGGTTTCGAGACGAAACTCTAGTTGCTTGAATCGCCTGATTCCGATAAACGAGCGAAAATTATACCAAAACGAAAATCGGATCAGAAATCGCGATCGAAAATAATCGCGGAAAATCCGAGAAAAAGAAAGACTGACGAACAGGCTAACAAACGAACGTTCACTGTATACGGCTAACCAGTGAAACCGTTCTCTAAAATAATGTAAAAACGGGCGTTCGCTAAACAAACTAAACCAAAAAAACCGAACCGATCTATTAAAAACAGATCTAGGATTTACCTAAAAAAACTGAACAAAAAAAATTAGACGGCAACTCCGGCGAACTCCGGCGAGGTGGCGCGGCGGCGGCGGCACAACGGCGAGGCAGCGGGGCAGCAACGGCGGCGGCTGGCTCGAGGCGGCTAGGGTTTCGGTGGTGCGGGCTGGGGTGGGCTGCGGTAGGGTGGCGGCTTATAAAGGCTGGGCGGGGCGGAGTCCGGGTTTCCCACGGCGGCCTAAGTCGGTTTGACTTTTTTTTAATAGTTCCGACACATAGAAAAAGAAAGAAAAGCAATACTAAACAGACTCCAAAAAATCCGAAATAAATTTTCCCTGTCCTCTAAAAATAAGCCGGACAAGGTGAACATTTATTTGGGCCTAAAATGCAATTTTGAGAAACGCCTTTTTTTCCTAATTCAAATAAAATAATGATAAAACTCCGAATAAAAATCTTATTTGATTTTAATATTAAATCTTTGATATTTCTCTATTTTGAGGAAGTCATTTTATCCTCTCTTTTTTATTTTTATAAAACAAATATTCAAACAGAAAATAATTAAAATCAAACAATCCTCTTTTCAAAATTCGCGAAAACGCGAATATGAAAATAATGAAATCCCCAAATCTCTCCGTAGGTCCTTGAGTTGCGTAGAATTTCTAGGATCATGCAAAAATGCAATAAAATATGATATGCAATGATGATCTAATGCATAACATTCCAAATTGAAAATTTGGGATGTTACACCACCATACTATGCTTAGCCGATTGCTACAACCTCACCACTTATCCATCCCATACCCATTAAGCTTTGCTAGTCTTGATATCCATGGTAATGGGATTACTGAGTCCTCGTGGCTCACAGTTTACTAAAACAACAGTTGTAGGTACAGGTAATGCGATGATCTGACGCGAGTGCGATGCTTGCTTGTTTGGAGTTCTTCTGCTTCTTCTTCTTCGTTCAAGGGATAGGTTCTAGGTCGGGGAACCTGGGATTAGCAGGGTGAATGTCATTCTTATTTTTCATTTGATTTCATCTGTAGTCAGATCCTGCTCTTCTATATGATGGTGGCTATGTATTGATGTATTGTTGTATGAATGTTGTAACTTGTGGCGAGTGTAAGCCTTTATCTTGTATTCTCATCTATTCAGTACATGGTATGTTGTGATGATATCCACCTTGCTATGCGCTCAAAATGCGGTTGTGCCCCAATCATGAATTCATCACGTGATTGGGATAGAATCGCATCTTGGGCGCTACATGCCTGTACGCTCATCCTGTCCACCAAGATGAAACATTGGCCAAGGCACCCGGCGCCAATAATGGAGGAGTACTAGTACTATGTCCTTTCCGGTTTATAGGGCACAATTCAAAAATCTCATCAACCAAGGTAGACGATGAGTGGTGGAATAATTTGTGTAGTTTGCAAAACACTCAATTAATGCACTTGTTTTCCTCACAAAATTATGTTTACCAATGCATTAATTTTGTGTCAAACTTTGGCCATCTACTCCCTCCATCCAGGTTAATAAGTCATCTTTGGTTGTGCACCATGACCAAGGAGGGAAAACAAGAGAATTTAATGTTTATTCGCTACTCCCTTCATTCCTAAATATAGTCTTTTTAGACATTCAAATGGAATACAACACAGGGATGTATGTAGACATATTTTAGAGTGTAGATTCACTCATTTTGCACCGTACATAGTCACTCGTTGAAATCTCTAGAAACAAAAATACTCCATATTTGGGAACAGAGGGAGGCTTTTACTCCATATTTGGGAACAAAGGGAGTATCACCATATGGAGGGAACAGAGGAAGCTTGAAATATGAACATGTCAATGGGAGGGAGTAAAAGCCTCATGCATGCATGCATGCATGCATGCAACACTCACATGTACACATGGACACATGCAACACTCATGCACCCATGCGACACACAGCACACAACGCAACACACACGCTCACGCTCAAGTGCTCAACCTACTCCCTATGTCCGTGAAAGACTGTACATTTAGATATTTACACATTGACCATGGCATAATTAACACCCAAAAGTAGCAGACTTATGTGTGCATGCGACCATTGAGAGAAGAAGATTAAATGAAGGTTGTTGCATGCTGTAATTAAGGTTAGACATGTAGCCTATAGCCAGAGCACAAGTTGGCGCATTAGTCAATCAATATCAATTTAGATTAAAAGCTAAATGCATTGGAAGTGTAGATGTACACTCTTTGTTTTTTAGCCGATCTACACTCTTTGTTGGAAGACCGAGGGAGTACACGTGCATGCACTCACATACACAGCCAGGGTGGTTCGCCCGCAAGAGTTGGACTCCTATCGTGCCTGCGTAAAATTTTGTTTAACTGATTTCTTTGTTCTGCCAACTAACAGGTGGGACCCAGAAACCAGGTGACAATTTAACCAGTCAACAAAGTGCCACGTCGACTTTGTGGCCGGTCAGTAGGGTGCAATACAGTGCTCTACCATGAGCTAGTGATTGTATAATCACCGCAAAACTATATATAGTGACCGTAAAGAGCGTATTGCTACATACATTGACCGCCAGCGTATTTTTCTCGTTTCAAATTAAGCCATATTAACCATAAAGGACGCAGTATGGACTAGTACTAGTACTACTTTGATGTGTCCCGTCAACTCGCCGAACGAGGAGAGGCTTGCATACTATGCCTCTCCCTCGCCAACGTGTGTGGTGGCTCATAGGACGAGGAGAGGGTTTTAACTGTAGCGCCCTCTCCCTCTCCCTCTCCCTCGCCCTCGCCCTCACGGTGGATGTGCAGCAGCTGAATCGGTGTCAGATTGCCAGAAGCATAATGTATTGTAGTATCATCATTGTTGGACCTTCCGAAGAGGCGAAGAGCCAAGTGCAAGGTTCACACGAGTACGAACGGTAGAACCTCCCGAAGAGGCAAAGAGCCAAGCGCAAGGTTTTATATGAGTTTTCGTCCTAGTAGGAGTATACTACAACTATAGCAACAATGCTACTGTATGATGCCGCCACGTCACCTATATCCAAAGCTATGGCTCCTTTTTTTCTCAAACAGCATGTTGGAGCCCGTGCATCAACGACACAATATGCACGTACACATAACACATTTAGTAGTAATAAATTCTAAAGGAAAAATGCTAGTATGCCACACAAGTTCATCTCCAATTCATGTGATAATATATGTGCATGACTATTCTACATATATTCACACCGCTACCATTCACAATTTACCATACTCCACTTACACGTTATAGATGGGCTACATGTCCTCCTCCAGGTTCCAATCCTAGGTGTTCTTCATGGATGGCACGATCCATAGCGGCGGGCAACGGGAATCATTGTCACAGCTTTCTAGTCCGGTTCCACACTGAAGCGGCATAAATCAGGGATAGTGTGTCTGTAACGCCCCAGATATAACTTTCCATATTTGTATCCAACTCTTGCCGTTTCCGGTGTTAAGTTATATTTATTTCTCGGGTTCGGGTCTTTGTCTCCGTGTGTTGTTTTCTTTTTCGTGCATCTCTTATCATGTCACCTCGTGCATTGCATTTGCATACATGTTCATCTCATGCATTCGAGCATTTTCCCCGTTGTCCGTTTTGCATTCCGGCGCTTCGTTCTCCTCCGGTGGCCATTTCTAGCTTTCTTTCATGTGTGGTGATTAAACATTTCCGGATTGGAACGAGACTTGTCATGCGGCCTTGGTTTACTACCGGTAGACCGCCTGTCAAGTTTCGGGTCATTTGGACTTCGTTTGATACTCCAACGGTTAACCGAGGGACCGAAAAGGCCTCGTGTGTGTTGCAGCCCAACACCCCCCCAAATTTGGCCCAAAACCCACCAAACTCTGCTCCATGTCCTAGAGCGTTCGATCACGATCGCGTGGGCGAAAACCGCACCTCATTTGGAGTCTCCTAGCTCCCTCTATGCCTATATATAGCCCCCTCCATTTCGGATCTCGTCTTCCACCTCGAAACCCTAGTTCAAAAAAAAAAAACTCCAGAACCGCCGCCGACGGACGTGTCCGGAGCGGACCGGACAACGTCCGCCGCGCCCCTCGCCCTCTCGCCGCGCGCCACGTGGCGCCAACCGCCGCCGGCCCGCGGGAGCCCGCGCCCGGCCCCCGCGCCGCCCGAGCGGGCCACTTCCCCGCCGCCTCGCGCCGCCCGTCTTCCCCGACGCCGCCGACCCGCGCCGCCGCACGCCTCCGTCGCCGGCGAGCCCTGCCATCGCCGCCCAGCCGCCGGCCGGCCGCTCCACCGCCGCCGCAACTCACCGCGGTGAGCTCCGCCGCCCTCCGCCCGGCCGGGGCAAGGTCCGGGCCGGATCCGGCCGCCCCTTACCGGCCCACGGCCTCTCCCCTCCATCTCCGGCCACCACGCCCTCGCCGGAGTTCTCGAAGAACGCGCCGTGAACAGTGTTGTGAACAGTACCCGCGAGATCCCGATCTGGTTCTGAGTTCTCGGTTGACTTTTTCGTCCCTAACCCTAGTTTTTTATGCATATTTTGACCGCCCGTAACTCTGTAACCGTAACTCCGTTTTGGGCATATAATATATCAAAATCTTCGCCTCGACATGTACATCATTTCATTCCATTGAATCATTTGCATTTGAGTTCATCTTGGTGCCCAAAATGCTGTTAGAAGGAGGCTTCGTGAGTTAAATTGCAGATCCGTTAGTTCATCATGCACTTTTGTCATTTTTGCCATGTTTAATCTGTGCATGATATGCCTGTGCCCCTTTGGGATGATTTGTTAAGCATTTTGTATTCTTTCCAGAGGTGCCACCCATGCATTTTTAGGATGTGTGTGTTTTCTTGTGCAAGCTTGCTAAGAGAGGTACCTGAGATTGCTGATTTCAGGGACTTAGTGATTTTCACTAAGTCTGGGATATTTTAGTTCGTGATGCTATATGTCCAGCTTGTTTCCTAGTGATCCGTGCCTCTTTTGAGGATGATCAGTAAGGGAGTTTTGATATTTATGTTATGCTCTATCCATCCATGTCTTTTTTTGCATATGTGGAGTGATCTAGGTTGACTCAATCGAGCTCAACTTTTGCTTCGTTGTTAATCTGGGCAGATCGTCAACTTGTTTGCGATTTTGCCGATGCTACCGTTAGTGTTCCATGCATGCTATGCCTTTGTTCTTGCCATGTGTAGCTAGAATTTTGTGCCTTCTTTCTGGATATATGCTTGTCTTGCCATGACTTGCACCGTAGTGAGTGCATCGAGCTCGTTTACATGCCTTCGTGAGCTATAATTTCAGCATGTCTCAGTTTTCACTAAGTCTGAAAACTGATTGTGTTTGAGCTATGTTCGTGAGCTCGGTAGAGTATTTTTTGAACCCTTTTGGCCCCAGGTCACTTTGGGTGTTTTGTTAAGCTTGTTGAGTAGCTCCATTCCATGTTCTTACTTGTCATGTTCAGGTTATCTATCATGTTTTTTTGCTGCTCCGAAGAGGGCTTCGTGATCTGAAATTTCAGGCTAGTGTTGGTTTCACTAAGTCTGGAATCTATTTTGCATATTCGTTTTTGCCAGGCTTGTTTGAACCTCTTAATGGATGAATTTGCCTATGGCTCAGTGCTAGTGTTTTGTTAACCATCTTGTGTACATCACTGACATGTAGTTTGTTTTCATGTTTGGTGCCTGTAGCATGTTCATTTCGTTGCGTTTAGATGCCTACTTGCTGTAAATCGCAGACCGGTGTCATATCTTAAAACGCTTGCCATTTCCAAACCGTAACTCCGATTCCAATGATCTTTATATCGTTTTCAAGCGATTTCATCCCCTCTATCCAGTAGCACACTTGGAATTCCAAGTTGAGGCCAGGTTCATGCATTTCCTGCCATATCTTGCATTTTGCATCCCGCATCGCATCCCGCATAGCATGTCATCATTTCATCATATTGCTTGGTCTTGCACGTGGTTGATTGTATCCTTGTTGCTTGTTTGTCTTGTTGGGTAGATCCGGGAGACGAGTTCGCTACCGAGGAGCCCGTTGAGTTTTCTTGTGAGGATCCAGTCAACTTTGACAACTGTGCAGGCAAGATGATCATACCCTCGAAATCACTACTATCTTTGCTATGCTAGTTTGCTCGCTCTTTTGCTTTGCCACTGCTACGATGCCTACCTTTTGCTTGTCAGCCTCCCAATTGCCATGTTGAACCTCTAACCCACCATGTCCTAGCAAACCGTTGTTTGGCTATGTTACCGCTTTGCTCAGCCCCTCTTATAGCGTTGCTAGTTGTAGGTGAAGATTGGAGCCGTTCCTATTGGAACATCTTTTATTTGCTTGTTGGGATATCATTATATTGCTATGTTATCTTAATGCATCTATATACTTGGTAAAGGGTGGAAGGCTCGGCCTCTCGCCTAGTGTTTTGTTCCACTCTTGCCGCCCTAGTTTCCGTCATATCGGTGTTATGTTCCCGGATTTTGCGTTCCTTACGCGGTTGGGTTATTATGGGAACCCCTTGATAGTTCGCCTTGTTTAAAGCTTTTCCAGCAATGCCCAACCTTGGTTTTACCATTTGCCACCTAGCCTTTTCTTTCCCTTGGGTTCTGCAGACTCAAGGGTCATCTTATTTTAACCCCCCCGGGCCAGTGCTCCTCTGAGTGTTGGTCCAAAACGTCAGCCGCCGGTGGCTACCAGGGGCAACTCTGGGCTAGCCTACTGGAAGTTTGGACAATCTGAGTGTGCCCTGAGAAAGAGATATGTGCAGCTCCTATCGGGATTTGTCGGCACATTCGGGCGGTGTTGCTGGACTTGTTTTAACCTGTCGATTTGTCTTGTTGTACCGGGTTACCGAGTCTGATCGGTGTGTCTCGGGTGGAGGTATATTCCTTCGTTGACCGTGAGAGCTTATCATGGGCTAAGTTGGGACTCCCCTGCAGGGATTGAACTTTCGAAAGCCGTGCCCGCGGTTATGGGCAGATGGGAATTTGTTAATGTCCGGTTGTAGATAACTTGAACCTTAATTAATTAAACGAATCAACTGCGTGTGTTGCCGTGATGGCCTCTTCTCGGCGGAGTCCGGGAAGTGGACACGGTGTTGGAGTTATGCTTGCGCAGGTTATGCTTCTAGTCTCTCGCTCGTGCTTTGCCCCCTCTTCTCGCTCTCCTTTGCGAATAAGTTAGCCACCATATATGCTAGTCGCTTGCTGCAGCTCCACATATACTTGCCTTATCCTGTCCTATAAGCTTAAATAGTCTTGATAGCGTGGGTGTGAGATTGCTGAGTCCCCATGGCTCACAGATACTACAACTCCAGATGCAGGTCCAGGTGATTCCGCTCCAGGTGACGAGTACGAGCTCAAGTGGGAGTTCGACGAGGACTCTCAGTGTTATTATGTTTCCTTTCCCGATGATCAGTAGTTGTGCCTAGTTGGGGTTCGTTTCCGGGCCTTGTCGCATGTTGGGGGTCTTTTCTATTTTGGCGCCGTAGTCGGGCCATGAGTGATTTGTATGATAAATGTTATTTATGTACTCTGATGTGACGTGGCGAGTGTAAGCCAACTATGTTGTCTTCCCCGTTTTATTATGTATTACATGGGATGTTGTAATGATTGCCTGACTTGCGACATTGCTTTCAATGCGGTTATGTCTCTAAGTCGTGCCTCGACACGTGGGAGCTATAGCCGCATCGAGGGCGTTACAAGTTGGTAATCAGAGCCTTCCCCGACCTTAGGAGCCCCATTGCTTGATCGTTTTTAGAAGCCGAGTTGTGTCTAGAAAAATGTTTTGAGTCACTTAGGAATTATATATCGGAGAGTTAGGAATTCTTTTTACTTCCCAGTCTCCTCATCGCTCTGGTAAGGCATCATGACGTAGAGTTTTGACTCTTCTCTTCTCAAATTTCACTAAATTTTTTTTTAGGATCACGCGAGTATCTTGGTTTTGTTCCGATGGTTTTGTGACGAGAACATTGTTCTTGGTGCCTCCTGTCTTTAGGGGTTGTGGCAGTGTCCCGGGGAGTTGAGCTCCGAGGTGTTGTCGTCACAATTTTATCGTTGCAATTCTGGTATACTTGAGATTTGTGCGCGACATCGAAAATCTCTTTTATGCAGTTCGTTGGTGAGATAACCTCGACGCCACCCAGTACTGGGGCGGGAGTTCGGGAGTATCGCCATAACTTGTATAACGGATGCTTTTCGAAGGTTGAGATAGATGGGTTTCCGAAGGTTTCTTGGTTATGTGTTGAAGGATGGATACAGCTGGATGTAGGATTTGCTAGCTTGAGTGAGATATTATGCTCCCCTGTATCCCCAACACCTGATTGCATAACCGGGAAAATTTCGGGAATTTCATAGGTGGGAATTCAAGTAGCCTTAGGATATCTTTCCGACAGATGTATGATATGAAATTGGGGTTCGACGTCTAGTGGTTCGCCTATTCACGGTCGATTTTACAGTGGTCTCGTTGTGTCTTAAAGAGTCCTTGGCTATGCTGACTCGGGGACGCTTCGTATGTCATGTGCACTGCCTTGTACATGATGGTGCTGTACGATCGAGCCCGTGTAGGTCCCACCACGAAAAACTTCGGACGAAATTTCTATCATGTATTTGTTCCGGCTTATTCCGCAAGCCAACCCTTGGTTTTATTTCGAGTTGTGGCATTCGTTTTGCTTCGACGTCATATGTTGATTCCATCCCTCGTTGTTGTACCCCTTCTACCTGATTCTTCGTGGCTTCGCAATTTAGGAATATGGGACCACTTCAAGAGAAATGCATTCGTTCATTTTGTTCGGATGTGAAGATTATATGTTGCAATTTTCATTCTGTTGGATTCAGCTTCAATATTTATCTGTCATGTGCTAATGGTGGTCAACCTCTTCAGGATGGCTCCTCCAACGCGCACGACTCCGAATCCTGATCCGCCACCACCTCCACCTCCTCCAGAGGCATGGCAAGCTGTGATGGCCGCAACCAATGCAAACACTCAGCTGATCATGCAAATTCTCCAAGAGCGCAATCAAGGCAGTCAAGGGAATCAAGGCAGCAACCAGGGTCACTTTGCTACACTCAACCAGTTCCTTGCTAACGGGCCAAAGACTTTCAGCAATTGTGTTGAGGCAACCGATGCTGACGATTGGCTTGTGGATCTGTGTAAGCATTTCGAGTGCAGCAACGTCAGGCCTGAAGATTTCGTCAAGTTCGCTTCTTTCCAACTCAAAGATCAGGCTGCAGAGTGGTTCCAGCAGTACAAAGATTCCAGAGGTGGACGTTTGATCACTTGGGATGATTTCCGTCAAGATTTCCGCGCTCATCACATTCCGCAGAGCGTGGTTGAAAGCAAGCGTGAGGAATTCCGCAATCTGAAGCAAGGCTCTTTGTCTGTCTATGACTACAACAAGTTGTTCCAGAAGCTTGCCCGCTTTGCCAAGCAGGACGTGCCTGATGAGAAGAGCATGATATATCAGTTAAGGGGTGGTCTTCGTGAAGAAATTCAGCTCGCTCTTGTCCTCTTTGAGTCGTTGAGATACGATGAGTTCTACAACATGGCACTGAAGCAAGAGGCTGCTCAGTTGAGGTGTGATGCTTCCAGGAAGCGAGTCAGAGATGTTACTCCGTCTTCCTCTACTCAAGTGGCCAAGCAGCAGAAGTATTGGCTTCCTCCTCCTCCATTCCGTCAGCCGTATCAGCAGAAGAGCAAAGGTGGCAGTGGTTCTTCCCACCCACCCAACCCAGGCTTTCAGAACAAGACTCCGTCTCAAGCTCCAAGATCGAGTGCTCCTTATCACCGTCCGCTTTCAGAGGTCACGTGCAACAAGTGCCAACAGAAGGGTCACTATGCCAACAAGTGTTTCAACCAGAGGCGTCTTCCTCCTCCTCCTCCTGTGAGATCGGCAAGTACAGTTGTGGTCAAGCATAACCCCAAGCATGCCAAGGTCAATTTGATGAATGCAGCTCAGGCAGAGGACTCGTCAGATGTGATCATGGGTAACCTTCCTGTTAACGATGTTCCTGCAAAAGTTCTTTTTGACACTGGTGCATCGCATTGCTTCATCTCGAAACCTTTTGCATCTAAGCATGAGTTGACTTCCCAAGTTATGCATAAATCGTTAGCAGTCGTCTCTCCGGGTAAATGTTTGCTTGCTAATCACGTGGTTCCGGATATTTCTATCTTGATGGGTGATTTCAAGTTGCTAGCTTCTCCAATGGTTCTTGGTAACTCGGATATTGATCTTATTCTTGGGATGGATTGGCTTTCTAAGCATAAAGCTCAGCTTGATTGTGCAGCCAGGCAGATTCAACTGACTCATTCGTCTGAGGATGTCATTGTCTTTGCCGCTCGGGATAATACCATCCGGTTGTTTTCTCTCAATGAGAAGGGTGAATTGGATGCTATTTCACAGATTCCGGTTGTTTGTGAGTATCAAGACGTTTTTCCAGAAGAACTCCCAGGGATGCCTCCAAACCGGCCGGTTGAATTTGTTATTGAACTTGAGCCTGGTACGGAACCTGTGTGCAAACGTCCCTACAAGCTCGGCCCCGAAGAGTTGAAGGAGTTGAAGAAACAACTCGATGAGCAAGAAAGATTAGGTCTCATCCGTCCTAGTACTTCTCCGTGGGGTTGTGGTGTTCTTTTTGTGAAGAAGAAGGATGGTTCGAGCCGACTTTGTGTTGATTACCGTCCAGTGAACAAGACGACCATCAAGAACAAATACCCACTTCCCAACATCAATGAGCTGTTCGAACAACTCAAGGGTGCTCAAGTATTCTCCAAGCTTGATCTCCGTATGGGTTATCACCAGATTCGCATTCGTGAAGAAGATATTCCCAAGACAGCATTCAGAACAAGCTTTGGTTCATATGAATACACTGTCATGTCTTTTGGCCTCGCCAACGCTCCTCCGACGTTCTCTCGCATGATGAACTTCATCTTCAACGCCTACACCAATGACTTCGTTTTGGTCTATCTCGATGACATTCTGGTTTTCTCGAAGAACAAGGAAGATCATGCCAAGCATTTGCGTTTGGTTCTTGACAAGCTCAGGGAATATCAGTTCTATGCCAAGTTCTCCAAGTGTGAATTTTGGCTCGATGAGGTTCTTTATCTTGGTCATATCATCTCTGCCAAGGGCATTTCCGTGAATCCTGAGAAGGTGTCTGCAATTGTGAATTGGGAACCTCCTCAGAACGTGAAGCAACTCCGCAGTTTTCTCGGTCTCGCAAGCTATTGCCGAAGATTCGTTGAAAACTTTTCCAAAATCGCGAAGCCTCTCTCAAATCTTCTTCAGAAGCACGTCAAGTACGTTTGGTCTCCGGAGTGTGATATTGCTTTCAACACGTTGAAAGAGAAGTTGATCACTGCTCCAGTTCTGACTCTGCCTGATGAAACCAAGCCGTACGAGGTCTTTTGTGATGCCTCTCTCCAAGGTCTTGGCGCAGTATTGATGCAAGAGAAGAAAGTTGTTGCTTATACATCTCGCCAGTTGAAGCCTAATGAGAAGAACTACCCCACTCATGATCTCGAGTTGGCGGCAGTTGTGCATGCTCTTTTGACTTGGAGACATCTTCTATTGGGAAGAAAAGTGGACATTTTCACTGATCACAAGAGTCTCAAGTACATCTTCACTCAGCCTAATCTCAACCTAAGGCAAACTCGATGGGTCGAAATGATTCAAGAGTATAACCCGAGTATTGAGTATACTCCAGGCAAGGCCAATGTGATTGCTGACGCTTTGAGCAGAAAGGCTTACTGCAACAGTCTGATTCTCAAGCCTTATCAACCCGAACTTTGTGAAGCTTTCCGCAAGCTGAATCTGCAAGTTGTTCCTCAAGGTTTCCTCGCCAACCTTCAAGTCTCTCCTACCTTAGAAGACCAGATTCGCCAAGCCCAGCTTCTTGACGCTATGGTCAAAAAGGTGAAGATTGGGATTGCCAAGAGTCAGTCCAAGTACAAGTGCTACCGCCTTGATGACAAGGACACTCTCTTCTTCGAGGATCGTATTGTTGTGCCCAAAGGTGAACTTCGTAAAGTGATCATGAACGAGGCTCACAACTCTCTCCTCTCCATCCACCCTGGTAGTACGAAGATGTATCAGGATCTCAAGCAAGCTTATTGGTGGACTCGAATGAAGCGCGAGATCGCTCAATTCGTGAATGAATGTGATGTCTGCAGAAGAGTGAAGGCAGAACACCAAAGGCCAGCTGGTCTCCTCCAACCTCTTGCCATTCCAGAATGGAAGTTTGACCACATTGAAATGGACTTCGTGACTGGGTTTCCAAAGTCCAAGCGTGGCAATGATGCTATATTTGTTGTCATCGATAAGCTCACCAAGGTGGCTCACTTTCTGGCTATCAAAGAGTCGATCACTGCAGCTCAATTGGCGGAACTCTATACCTCTCGCATTGTCTCTCTGCACGGTATTCCTCAAGTGATCTCTTCAGACCATGGCAGTATCTTTACCTCGAAGTTTTGGGATTCTTTTCAGAAGGCCATGGGTACCAACATCCGCTTCAGCACTGCTTTCCATCCTCAAACAAGCGGTCAAGTCGAGCGTGTCAACCAGATTCTTGAAGATATGCTCAGGGCTTGTGTGATCTCCTTCGGCATGAAGTGGGAGGACTGCCTTCCTTATGCTGAATTCTCATACAACAACAGTTTTCAAGCAAGTTCGGGCAAGGCCCCATTTGAAATTCTGTATGGCAGGAAGTGCCGTACCCCTCTCAACTGGTCTGAAACCGGCGAACGTCAGCTGCTGGGTAATGACTTAATCACAGAAGCAGAAGAAATGTGCAAAGTCATTCGTGATAACCTCAAAGCAGCCCAATCCCGCCAGAAGAGCTACTATGATAGTAAGCACCGTGATTTGGCTTTCGAGATCGGAGATCATGTTTACCTCCGTGTCTCTCCTATGAAAGGTACTCGTCGCTTCGGTATCAAAGGGAAGCTTGCCCCTAGATACGTGGGACCTTTCAAGATTGTCAGCAAGAGAGGCGACCTCGCCTATCAACTCGAGCTTCCTTCAAACTTTGCAAATGTTCATGATGTGTTCCATGTCTCTCAGCTTCGTAAGTGCTTCAAGACGCCTGACCGCACCGTCAACTTCGAGGACATTGAGCTCCAAGAAGATCTTTCTTATCGTGAGCACCCAGTTGCTATTCTTGAAGAGACTGAACGCAAGACTCGCAACAAGTCAATCAAATTTCTCAAAGTCAAGTGGTCTCACCATTCCGATCGTGAAGCTACCTGGGAACGCGAGGATCACCTCCGTTCTGAGTACCCGGAGTTCTTTCAGTCCTAGATCTCGGGACGAGATCTTTTCGTAGTGGTGGAGTGTTGTAACGCCCCAGATATAACTTTCCATATTTGTATCCAACTCTTGCCGTTTCCGATGTTAAGTTATATTTATTTCTCGGGTTCGGGTCTTTGTCTCCGTGTGTTGTTTTCTTTTTCGTGCATCTCTTATCATGTCACCTCGTGCATTGCATTTGCATACATGTTCATCTCATGCATTCGAGCATTTTCCCCGTTGTCCGTTTTGCATTCCGGCGCTTCGTTCTCCTCCGGTGGCCATTTCTAGCTTTCTTTCATGTGTGGTGATTAAACATTTCCGGATTGGAACGAGACTTGTCATGCGGCCTTGGTTTACTACCGGTAGACCGCCTGTCAAGTTTCGGGTCATTTGGACTTCGTTTGATACTCCAACGGTTAACCGAGGGACCGAAAAGGCCTCGTGTGTGTTGCAGCCCAACACCCCCCCAAATTTGGCCCAAAACCCACCAAACTCTGCTCCATGTCCTAGAGCGTTCGATCACGATCGCGTGGGCGAAAACCGCACCTCATTTGGAGTCTCCTAGCTCCCTCTATGCCTATATATAGCCCCCTCCATTTCGGATCTCGTCTTCCACCTCGAAACCCTAGTTCAAAAAAAAAAAAACTCCAGAACCGTCGCCGACGGACGTGTCCGGAGCGGACCGGACAACGTCCGCCGCGCCCCTCGCCCTCTCGCCGCGCGCCACGTGGCGCCAACCGCCGCCGGCCCGCGGGAGCCCGCGCCCGGCCCCCGCGCCGCCCGAGCGGGCCACTTCCCCGCCGCCTCGCGCCGCCCGTCTTCCCCGACGCCGCCGACCCGCGCCGCCGCACGCCTCCGTCGCCGGCGAGCCCTGCCATCGCCGCCCAGCCGCCGGCCGGCCGCTCCACCGCCGCCGCAACTCACCGCGGTGAGCTCCGCCGCCCTCCGCCCGGCCGGGGCAAGGTCCGGGCCGGATCCGGCCGCCCCTTACCGGCCCACGGCCTCTCCCCTCCATCTCCGGCCACCACGCCCTCGCCGGAGTTCTCGAAGAACGCGCCGTGAACAGTGTTGTGAACAGTACCCGCGAGATCCCGATCTGGTTCTGAGTTCTCGGTTGACTTTTTCGTCCCTAACCCTAGTTTTTTATGCATATTTTGACCGCCCGTAACTCTGTAACCGTAACTCCGTTTTGGGCATATAATATATCAAAATCTTCGCCTCGACATGTACATCATTTCATTCCATTGAATCATTTGCATTTGAGTTCATCTTGGTGCCCAAAATGCTGTTAGAAGGAGGCTTCGTGAGTTAAATTGCAGATCCGTTAGTTCATCATGCACTTTTGTCATTTTTGCCATGTTTAATCTGTGCATGATATGCCTGTGCCCCTTTGGGATGATTTGTTAAGCATTTTGTATTCTTTCCAGAGGTGCCACCCATGCATTTTTAGGATGTGTGTGTTTTCTTGTGCAAGCTTGCTAAGAGAGGTACCTGAGATTGCTGATTTCAGGGACTTAGTGATTTTCACTAAGTCTGGGATATTTTAGTTCGTGATGCTATATGTCCAGCTTGTTTCCTAGTGATCCGTGCCTCTTTTGAGGATGATCAGTAAGGGAGTTTTGATATTTATGTTATGCTCTATCCATCCATGTCTTTTTTTGCATATGTGGAGTGATCTAGGTTGACTCAATCGAGCTCAACTTTTGCTTCGTTGTTAATCTGGGCAGATCGTCAACTTGTTTGCGATTTTGCCGATGCTACCGTTAGTGTTCCATGCATGCTATGCCTTTGTTCTTGCCATGTGTAGCTAGAATTTTGTGCCTTCTTTCTGGATATATGCTTGTCTTGCCATGACTTGCACCGTAGTGAGTGCATCGAGCTCGTTTACATGCCTTCGTGAGCTATAATTTCAGCATGTCTCAGTTTTCACTAAGTCTGAAAACTGATTGTGTTTGAGCTATGTTCGTGAGCTCGGTAGAGTATTTTTTGAACCCTTTTGGCCCCAGGTCACTTTGGGTGTTTTGTTAAGCTTGTTGAGTAGCTCCATTCCATGTTCTTACTTGTCATGTTCAGGTTATCTATCATGTTTTTTTGCTGCTCCGAAGAGGGCTTCGTGATCTGAAATTTCAGGCTAGTGTTGGTTTCACTAAGTCTGGAATCTATTTTGCATATTCGTTTTTGCCAGGCTTGTTTGAACCTCTTAATGGATGAATTTGCCTATGGCTCAGTGCTAGTGTTTTGTTAACCATCTTGTGTACATCACTGACATGTAGTTTGTTTTCATGTTTGGTGCCTGTAGCATGTTCATTTCGTTGCGTTTAGATGCCTACTTGCTGTAAATCGCAGACCGGTGTCATATCTTAAAACGCTTGCCATTTCCAAACCGTAACTCCGATTCCAATGATCTTTATATCGTTTTCAAGCGATTTCATCCCCTCTATCCAGTAGCACACTTGGAATTCCAAGTTGAGGCCAGGTTCATGCATTTCCTGCCATATCTTGCATTTTGCATCCCGCATCGCATCCCGCATAGCATGTCATCATTTCATCATATTGCTTGGTCTTGCACGTGGTTGATTGTATCCTTGTTGCTTGTTTGTCTTGTTGGGTAGATCCGGGAGACGAGTTCGCTACCGAGGAGCCCGTTGAGTTTTCTTGTGAGGATCCAGTCAACTTTGACAACTGTGCAGGCAAGATGATCATACCCTCGAAATCACTACTATCTTTGCTATGCTAGTTTGCTCGCTCTTTTGCTTTGCCACTGCTACGATGCCTACCTTTTGCTTGTCATCCTCCCAATTGCCATGTTGAACCTCTAACCCACCATGTCCTAGCAAACCGTTGTTTGGCTATGTTACCGCTTTGCTCAGCCCCTCTTATAGCGTTGCTAGTTGTAGGTGAAGATTGGAGCCGTTCCTATTGGAACATCTTTTATTTGCTTGTTGGGATATCATTATATTGCTATGTTATCTTAATGCATCTATATACTTGGTAAAGGGTGGAAGGCTCGGCCTCTCGCCTAGTGTTTTGTTCCACTCTTGCCGCCCTAGTTTCCGTCATATCGGTGTTATGTTCCCGGATTTTGCGTTCCTTACGCGGTTGGGTTATTATGGGAACCCCTTGATAGTTCGCCTTGTTTAAAGCTTTTCCAGCAATGCCCAACCTTGGTTTTACCATTTGCCACCTAGCCTTTTCTTTCCCTTGGGTTCTGCAGACTCAAGGGTCATCTTATTTTAACCCCCCCGGGCCAGTGCTCCTCTGAGTGTTGGTCCAAAACGTCAGCCGCCGGTGGCTACCAGGGGCAACTCTGGGCTAGCCTACTGGAAGTTTGGACAATCTGAGTGTGCCCTGAGAAAGAGATATGTGCAGCTCCTATCGGGATTTGTCGGCACATTCGGGCGGTGTTGCTGGACTTGTTTTAACCTGTCGATTTGTCTTGTTGTACCGGGTTACCGAGTCTGATCGGTGTGTCTCGGGTGGAGGTATATTCCTTCGTTGACCGTGAGAGCTTATCATGGGCTAAGTTGGGACTCCCCTGCAGGGATTGAACTTTCGAAAGCCGTGCCCGCGGTTATGGGCAGATGGGAATTTGTTAATGTCCGGTTGTAGATAACTTGAACCTTAATTAATTAAACGAATCAACTGCGTGTGTTGCCGTGATGGCCTCTTCTCGGCGGAGTCCGGGAAGTGGACACGGTGTTGGAGTTATGCTTGCGCAGGTTATGCTTCTAGTCTCTCGCTCGTGCTTTGCCCCCTCTTCTCGCTCTCCTTTGCGAATAAGTTAGCCACCATATATGCTAGTCGCTTGCTGCAGCTCCACATATACTTGCCTTATCCTGTCCTATAAGCTTAAATAGTCTTGATAGCGTGGGTGTGAGATTGCTGAGTCCCCATGGCTCACAGATACTACAACTCCAGATGCAGGTCCAGGTGATTCTGCTCCAGGTGACGAGTACGAGCTCAAGTGGGAGTTCGACGAGGACTCTCAGTGTTATTATGTTTCCTTTCCCGATGATCAGTAGTGGTGCCTAGTTGGGGTTCGTTTCCGGGCCTTGTCGCATGTTGGGGGTCTTTTCTATTTTGGCGCCGTAGTCGGGCCATGAGTGATTTGTATGATAAATGTTATTTATGTACTCTGATGTGACGTGGCGAGTGTAAGCCAACTATGTTGTCTTCCCCGTTTTATTATGTATTACATGGGATGTTGTAATGATTGCCTGACTTGCGACATTGCTTTCAATGCGGTTATGTCTCTAAGTCGTGCCTTGACACGTGGGAGCTATAGCCGCATCGAGGGCGTTACAGTGTCCCAGCATGTCGCTCATACGGCGGTGCACACTGAAGACACTACCATGCTTGATGAACGGCAGGCCTTCGGTGTCGTGCATGGAAGGTGGCATCCACTTTACAATGGGGTAGCTGTCCCTAATGAAAAGAGAGTACTCTGCAAGAGGGTTCTTTGGCACCCATGTAGCATCACGGGGGTCGAACTCGGCGCCATTCATCTGGTACACACGACATCTCAGATCTGGAGACATGGTGACGTACATAGTCAAGGTCCATGCATAATAAGGTTGTGCTCAAATATGGCGGTCAGTAATATTGTGCATCAAATAGTACTACTCCGGTATAGAGGAAGTAAAATAACCGGCTTATTATATATAGCCACTCTTGGCTACATGGATGAGATAGTAAGACATGGAAAAACAAAAATGGTGGCAGCTAGTGGGTTCAAGTGTTCAAGGGCCTAGCTAGGTATACGCATCCTCCAAGGTAAACAGTACTCCTACTAGTGCTAGTAAGTAGTACAATAATGAAAGAGAAGGCGATAGGGTTAAAAAATATAATACTAAATGGAATACATGGGTAGATGGTGACGGTGCGATTGTGGTAGATTGTGTGACCATGTTGCACATCAGTGGTACGATGGGTAACGACTGCTAAGATAGTTGATCCAAATATGCCAAAGTCAGCTACAAGGTTCCTGGTTAGACCAAATCACGGATGCAAATGCACTTCCAGGATCGGCGATCTTATTTTGATTGGGGGATGACTGGTCCCTGCAAAATAATGGAGTACCATTAGGGATGCAAATGATGGTTTTTGCATTCCATTTGTAATCTCCCGTGCCGTAGGATGCCAACTAGACGAAACAATTCCCCTGGCTTGTCACCGCGAATATGCGGCCTAGATGGCGCACGGCGTCTTCGAATGTGTAGGGGCACAAATCTGCCGCAACCAACATGCGCCAGCCTCTGCCGTTATTGCCTCTTGCATTGATGGCAATCCTTATGTCGAACACCGCGATGAGATAGTAACCGTCGTAGCTGCGTTGCTTTGTCGGCAGGTCTGCAATTGCTATCTTCTTCAATGTCATGTAGGCATCATCATAGGTATTCAAGCCCATCCAGTCTGGAAGGCCGATCCCAATGGTGGAGAAGGGGTCTACAGGAACGGCTACACTGCTGTGGATGTTGTGTAAAATGATGGTGGTATCCGGCCGGACGTATGCAAGCCAATCTTCGTTGGCACCGACACAGACCTATATATAAGACGGTGGGCAGCGGAGAAATTACCGGATGGAAATGGAATAACTAAGTACTACATGATAAAACTTCATGACTGACCTGCTCATCCGACAAAATCCGACTACCTCTCAATGTCGGCAACTCTAGCGGAGTCAACGTGCAACTATGTCCAAGGAGCAGTGGACTGTTCGAAGGATTGTCCCATAAAAGAACCTTCTCCTTGAGGACGCATGGAAGACAAACAAGCATGGCCTTTTCCTAAGCCTGTTTAAGCACCATCTTGAAAAAGTTGGTGCAGGAAGCACCGAGTCTTGTGCCAGTCAGGACGTCGAAGCAGCGTGCGGTTTCTCCCAGAGGATCATTGTCCAAGGTCTCCCAGCCCCGACAAGGAGGAGAACCACTTGGCGAATCCATGCGAGCAACGACGAACTTCCTTCTCTTCAGGGGGAGGGGAACTGGCGAGGAGGAGATAAGAGCGTAGTAACCACAGGGCCTCGTCCATTCCAACTGTAGCTCATCGATCGTTCCTAAGCGAAGGGGTGAAGCTATTATTTACTACGTACTCGTACTATAGCAGTACTAGTAGAGTACTACTTTCTCAACTATTAGCGCAATGTACTGTACTTCTAGTATAGTGCACCAGTTTTGAACTCTTAAATCTCAGGGCCAAGGAGCTATAGTTGGAAGTGGAGGGTAGTACTGTTCTCTAGAACCATCGCCATACTATCAATGCAGGGAAAGCACACCTGCGTAGTGGATACTCTCAGTGCTCTATTCAAGCACGTAGCTAGCCTACTCAGCCGCTCCTCTTACGCACACACTAGCAGCCTGTTTATCAGCGACGGTTACTGCGGGGGCAGAACATTTGAGTTATTTGATACAGCGAGACTAGGCTTTTTGCTTCCATTTGTGGAGGTGTAATGGATCTCGTCGAACTTTGTTAGTAGTCCCTTCTTTATGAATGAGATGAGGCAAAGCTTTTGCCTCCGTTTCAAAACAAAAAAATCAGGTTAAGAGGAATTTCTTTTATGGAGCCGATAATGGAGTGAAGTCCAGGCGTGCAATGCCACAAGCTATAGAGTAGTAGAGTACTAGCACTTTACGTACAGAGCCATATAGCATAGTTTCCAATGTCGCGCCAGGCTTTTACGTCTCCTCGGGCTTAATTGGGAGGCGCTAGTTTAAATATGCTACTAGCTGATGAGGAAGCGGCAAGCGAGGTGCGGCTAGGGCGACCACGCGAGCCACGAGATGATGGGAAGGAAAACCCGTTCACATAGTTGGGCTATCCAGTGAACCCAGATTGTGGTGTGACACGTCCGTTTGACTTCAAAACTCAAACTACCCGTGTAGTACAATATTGGCTCACAGCGAAGTTACTATTAAAAAAAAGGCCGCCATGCGTACGGCCGGGATCGAGCCCACAAAACGAGGTATACACTCCCGCGACCACTAGTAGTACTCGTTGGAGTACTCAACACAACCAAGAATCGCCTTTTGTCGCTAGTAGTACATTGTTCCTTACAAGAAACCACTAATAATGCCTAGAAACCACTACCACTTGCATACATGGCAGACTTAAGATAAGATGACCTTATCAACCATTGTACATGCCCTTACCAACCAGCCCTACCAAGAAACGACTACTCTACAAAGTGTCGTTATAGGCACGTTTCAACCCATGTCACCCCTTAAGTCAACGCCTTCTATTCGACTGAAAAGTTAGGCGTTATGACTTGTGCGACCTACATGTCAGTCTGCACAAAAATCCCCGAATGACCTCCTACCTCCGCCTCGTCCACCTAGTCATCCTCGGCCATGGGACACAGCTACCGCCACCGGCAGAAGGCGAGGTCAAAACCGCTGGCAGTGCGGAGCCCATCTTGCGGCAGCCCGAATGCCAGCTCCGTCCGGCGCTCGCGGGCGCTAGCTAGACAAGATAACTCCATGCAGCAACTTGCCTGCAAGGTTTGCTAACTAGATTGGCACGGCCGCGCGTCGTCTTGCTCGCGTGCACCGCGCTAAGGCCAGCCATCTGGCTCGAGCGAAGGCCAGCGCGGCGGCTTGCTCGCGCGGGAGTCATGCTTGGGCCAGCCTGCCAACCCGTGCGGAGCCAGTGCGATGTCTGGCCCGTCCGGCGGAGCGGCGGCCAACTCGCTCATCACCGGAGCCACAGATGAACACACATCAGTACTGTTTGAAGTAATGTTTAGGACAGATGTGGGTCCCTCATGTCAACGGTCAAACAAAATGTGTTGGTTTAAGCTGCCCCGTCAGCACGGACGTGTGGGCTAACCCTGTCATAAATGGGTTTAAACGACCCTAATCGGCACTAGGTAGTAGTTTTTGGCCTGGATTAAGAAATTTTGGGTATGTTTTTGCTATTTTTTGTACAATAGTTTCTTCCTAGGGCTGGTTGAAAGTGGTAGATTTTTGTTAAATACTCTACATATTGTAAGTAGGAGTGAAAGTTAAGCTTTGGAAGCCGATAAGCAAGGCTAGTTACATAGTGCCTATGTGTACGTGATTGAAAATAAATATCAACCATGAGTGACTAATATCTTGATGGGAAACTCAAAACTATGGAAATACTAGCATTTTTTGCATGGATGGAAATACTAGCAATGTTCACGTGCATTGAAACGGATAATAATTAGAATACTACTTATTCACAAACTTGATACAAAACACTCTAATTTTGATATACATATATCACTAGAGATATATTATGTTTCAATCAGAATATATTCCTTGGGCTATTTTGGTGAGGTGAGGGAGGGGTGTGGTTGGTTTTAAGATACTAATTATGGGTTTTTCTGCAAATTGGTAGAGAAGTGAGATGTTGGTGAGAAAAGGCAACAACTTACCTCACAGACGTTAGATGTAGATCTAATGGTCAGAAATGACAGATGGCAGACACACCATCATCACCAACTTAGTCTTCTGTAGGGGTACTAGCAAGATGTCCGTGCATTGCACGGAACATCAAGATGCATTTTTTTTATAAAACACTTTGTTGTGATTGACCCATGTGTAAAAACTAATGATATCTCAAGAAAGAGGAGATAAGGTGAAGAGGAGTGGGGCGTGGTGGTGATTGGTGGTCGGACTGAGCGCAGGCATGGGGATGGACGACGCCGGTAGTGGCCACCAGGCCAGTTTGTTCCAGAGGCTTCCTTTTTTAATTTCTCAACAATGAGGTTGTTGCAGATAAGGATGAACGAAGGAAAGGACTTTTTTGCAAATGTGGAGAGAGGTGCGGGTATCTTTCAGTTTCATTTCCATCCGTCAGATATAGATCAGACGATATATTGCAAGATGGCACGCATACCATCATCACCAACTCGTTTTTCTAAAAGAGAAGAAATATAATTATGGAGATGCAAATGTATTACTGATACTTGTTTCCGTAAACTAGGATCTACATTCTATTCAACGGCTCAACATGTGGGGCCTTAGCACAATGACTTCTCGACTGTGTAAAACAAAGGTTTTTCCGTCGCCGATAAGCAGGATGTGACGGCGGCGCGCTTTTGTCTTGCTCTTGTCCTAGTAGTCATACTAGGTGGTCTTCGCACGTGTAGATTTATTCTTTTTCATGTCTCGTGTTTGCCATACTGCCACGACTGTTGATGAATAGACGGTAGTTATTCACGGGGAAACCCTTGTTGAACGTGTTTGTGAGAGAGAGAGAGAGATATGTCTAGAGACTGAGGCAGTGATAAGAGATTCTTTTTGTCTACGTGTGTGGAGGATAGAGAGATACATGTACATGGGGCTTTGTGTTGTGTAACGTGGAGACACATAGACATAATCAGAGTGTGAGTGTGTGAGATACACATGCAGACATGGGGAGAGATGTGTGAGTTAGAGAGATGGAGAATTTTGGTGTGCATCTGAGCTAGAGAGGGGGGATATATACATACCTAGAGCTGGAGAGAATATGCAAGGGTGTGTGTCTTAAAACAAGGATCCAGATAGATGGGTGTTTGTGCGTGTCTATGTGTGTTTGTGCACGCGTTTGTGTGTGAGAGGGAGTGTGTGTGTATGTGGAGTAGAGAGAGCACTAATGATGTAAACCTAGTATAAGGGAATGGGGAATGGTGTGACATGTGTGTCAAAGAGAGACATAGGCATGTGTAGTAGCGGGATAGCATGGGAGCGGGTGTGTGGGGACCCCGACTCATAAGTCGTGATCACACAATGCACGTGTATAGTGATCCCAGAGATCAATGCTCACTGAACACACAGAAGCTGAATAACAAGAGTCTTACATCCATATGTACCGTATTACACAAGTAGGACCATTATGGTTGAGTCTTGAGTGTAACATCGCAGCGGAAATATTCGTCGATAACTTGGACCCATGCCATCTGCCTTAACCCTACAGGCATTCTGACTGGGAAGCGTCCTAGCTCGCATGTTCGTCACCAAGGTACTCTTCATTATATCCTGTTCTTTCATGCCTGGCCAATAAACTAACCAGTGGCAAGCCAATGAGTACTTTGAATGTACTCGCAAGCAACCCATGTTTTGGTTCAAGATACAACAATGCATGATATAGGTAAATTTGCGGAAAGCTAGTTTTGAGTGCAATGACATGTTCAACAACTTGTAAGACATGCATTAGGAGAATTCAATTAACCATGAGGATAGGTTACAGATATCAACATAAATAGAGTGGGCATCAACCCAACTCAATCATGTCAAGTCCTTTGACTTGACCCAAGTAGTTCTTCCCACACACACTGGTTTGTAAACAAGTGGACCTAGCCCAAGAGCGGTTACCCAACTGTCCTTGACCGTGGACACGGCTATTCGAATAGTTTTACACTTTGTAGAGGTTGCACACTTTACCCACAAGATCGGGGGAACTTCCGTGTCATCCACGACCCGCGGTACCTCAAGTACCCGGGGTAAGCACCCGATCACTATCTTTCCCTAGACGACACTAACATAGAGTCCACTCGATTGGCAGTAACCCCCGTGCCCAACATTTCACATCTTAAAATTGTGGAGCCTCGCTCCCATTTTCATCACATACCACAAGCACGGGGTACCAACGGTGTGTCCGGTGCCCTGTGAAGACAGTCATGGCCGCCCTACCTGGCACGACCCCGTCCCGAGAGAGAGCACCAACTCTCCCCCGTCACTAGTAATGCGGGCTCCAAGCTAGTATCGGCCTAGGTAATCAATAATGCCCTTTCCCATATAAGGGTAGAGTGGTTGCGCATGTAAGGTTGGAATAATGGTCGCAACTTAAACCAATCCGATTTGAAAAACAAAACACACATTTGCCTTGGTACACCACTTCGTCATCAAGTGGTTACCCAACTCATCATCTCCCCCGGGCATATCTGTCACCCGACGGGGTTTTTGAAAAGTCCTTTGAAAATATTTTGTCTTCATCACTATGCATATTCCCGTCCCTTTTTGCGTAGCACTACTTAGCATCCTATCTACTCCCACCGGCATAACCCTCATAAGGAGGTAGGGTCATGCACAATGCAAGTATCAACGAGGAAGTAATAGAGGCAACCCGTTAAAGTGGTTACCATCTCATCATGATTCCGATGCAACACCAATAAAGTGCTATATGACATGCATAAAAAGGGTTTCATAGACATGGTCAAAGGGCTACTTGCCTGTTTCAACAAAGTCTTAGAGGTCTTCAAATAGCTCTGGTCCAACTCCAAGCATTTCATCTACTTCGTCAACTATCGTTGAAAGCAACCATAATAAGCAACACAACAAGGCAGAAATAAAAGTGCTCCAAAAATATTGATTTGACTTTTCTAGGATACCTCTGGTCATGTGAGGAATGACCAAAGTGATTTCATTGGAATTGGATCAATGGATATTTCTAAACATTTTGATATGATGGGATTAAGGGGTTTATGGATTTGCAAGAAGTGTAGAGAAACATATTTTTGAAAAATGAGCAAAGGCACCCATTTAACAAAACATGATTTTAGAAGCATCTAGGAGTTGGTTTCACTGGATTTGGAGTTCAAATGATTTTCCTATGAATTTACAAAGTTGACAAATATGAAGAAATGTCTCATTATTTTGTGTGGTACAGAAAGTATTAATAAAAATGTTCATAAACTAAGTTATGAACTTAGAAGCATCTAGGAGTTTGAATCATGGAATTTGGATCAATTTTAGGCTCTATGTGATTGTCTAAAGTTCAACACAGAAATAAGAAAATAGGATTTATTTAATATGTGTGAAGGGAAATGTGCTAGAAAAATGTGCAAAAAGCACCATGTGATAGGGCATGATTTTAGGAACTACTAGAAATTTGAATCATCCAATTTGGAGTTAATTTGAACTATGTATGGATTTTACAAATTGTTCAGAAAAGAAAAGGGAAAAGGGCTCTGTGCCTGCTAGGCCAGAACAGCCGCAGGGCAGCGGCCCAGCCAGCGACGCGGCCCAGCAGAGCTGGCGCGCGCGCGCGCCAGGTTTGAATCTGACGGGCGGGGCCCAGCTGCCAGTGGGAGAGAGAGGGGGCGAGAGAGAGGTGAGGATGGCAGGAGGGGCCCGCCTGTCATCTCTGACCTCGCGACCAGAGGGTCGGCGTGCTCACCGGCGATGTTTCCGGGCACGGCAGGGTGAGCTGATGGCACCGTTGGACTCCTCGTCATGTCGCCGTTCGGGTGGAGGTGCTGGACGTCACCAGAGTTGCCTGGCTCACCGGCGACGAGGTCTCACGGCGGAGAGGCTTCGGGCGTCGACGGCTCCGGCCGTTTCCGGCCGCAAAAGAGGCGGGGAAGAAGGGGGAAATGGTCAGGGGTGCTCGGGGGTTCCAGATCGAGGCAGAGGAGGAGCAGGGGAGGCCTGTACCGTGGGATCGATGGCGACCCGAGGCGGCGGAGCTCGAGCTTGATCTCGAGCTCAGGCTCGTTTGGAGAGGGGTGAGTGGTTTAGGGGGGTGTTTAGGGGAGTGAGAGAGCGAGTGGTGAGGAGAGGGGGGCTCAGGGAGGCCTTTAAGTAGGCGAGCCACGGCTCACCATAGACCCGTGCGCCGGCGAGGTTGTTGCCGTTGCTGTGGGTCACGGGGACGCGCGTGGACATGTCTGGGGTGTTCCTGGACATCGACTATGTCGGGAGAGATAGAGAGAGGGATTGGGGAGAGCTCAGGGGCGCGCGCGTGTGAGCCGCACCATTGGCGCGCTCGGGCGGCCTCTGTTTGCTAGCGCGGAGGCGCGGGGAGGAGGAGAGAGGATGGGGCCGACCGCGTAGCGTGTTGCGGACGCCGAGGTGCATCGGCAGGCGCGCGGGGGAGGCCCGAGGTGGCCGGAGGTGGTTGGAAGGGGGCGGCTACAGTGCGGGAGCGCACTGTAGCGCGCTCCAAAGCGCCCAAATGGCCGGCATGGCCATTCTTTATGCATGGTGAGCGCGTCTTTTGGTGTCTAGCAGGTCTAGGAGTGAGTAAAGAAATGGGGTGGTGCATTGGATGCCATGTATGGCCACTGGAGTGAGGAGGGAGGTGAGGAAGAGGGGTACATGGGCTGTCCAGAGGGGTAAATGAAGTGGTTTGACCCCTTAGTCATTGAGCTGAGGTGCAGCCATTGTTACTGGAGGTAGAGGAGGTCTAGGAGGGGCTGTGGTAAAAAGTTGAGTTCAAGGAGATTAGTGGAAGAGGTCAAAATGATGATTTTGGGAAAATGGCAGAAGGTGTTTGTTGTTGGTTTGGGCAATAAAATTAATTCCACTTGCCATGAGAATTAACAGGATGGAATGGCACATAGAAGTAAGATGTTCCACCAAGTTTGAGCTCATTTGGGCAAAGTAGCCAATGTAACTTTGGTAAACCCTAGAAATCAACAGAAATGGATTTACCAAGATTTAGTCATGCAAATCTATTCTCCTTGATGCACCACTTGGTGTAGTGTCATCATTTGAGGTTATGAACATGTCCACAAAAGTTGAGATCAAAAGGAGAAAGTTGCCAATGTAGAGTTGTTCAAATTTGGTTCTGAACAGGAAGGGTTTTGGGGTACTTTGAGCAAGATAACATTCTCTCCAACTTGTGCCATTTGGTCTAGATGAATAATTAGACCATTTGAGCATGTTCACAAGGTTTGAGAACATTTGGACATATTTGGCAATGTAAAGTTGCTCAAACTTCAAAATGGATAGAAATGGTTTTGAGGAGATTTCATGGGGTTATACTATTTTCCATGACATGATACTTGGCAAGATCATCAAACATGTCATATGTGACATGCTAGAATTTTCTTGGAATTGTTGGGGAATATTTCCTATAGAAATATTTCAAATCCTTGAAATGGGCAGAAATGGTTTTGGGGGGTTTTGTCCAATATTTTGAACATGACCATGTGTTGAAACTCTTATATATGGACAATATATGTCCATTGAGTTTCCCTGATTTTTGTCAAATATTTTTGAAACAATAAAATAATTTTTCCCTACTAAAGACCATTTCTAGCCTTAAGAAAAAGCTTTTAAATAAAATAGGAAAATAACTTTTAAAATTATATTTTTGTGGTTTCTAGGTATCCTATATCTAATAGGAGTCAAATATATTTTTGGAAAGATTTTTACTGCCCTTAATTAGGTACTTGCAGTGCAAACCTCAATTCAGGGGTTTTTTGGAAAACTAATTTTTGAAAATACTATTTGGCCAAATTATTTTGCAAGAAATTATTTTTATGTCCTATACACATGGCATGATCATTGGTTCAAGAGTTTGGAGCAAGGATATGAAGTATAGGAGTTGGAGGATTTATTTGATTTTTAGAGCACTTGCAAACAACAGACAAAAATCCAATCAAGGCAAGGTCCAAAACACTCAAAAGTTTTTGTCAAACCACATTTTATCATGATTGATAGCTTAAGTGTTGTGGCATGAAAATCAGGGTGTGACAGACCTACCCCCCTTACAAGAATCTCGTCCCCGAGATTCCCAAACTAGGCGCGGAAAGGAATACGGAAACTAGGATTTGGGGTAGTCTTCACGTCCTCATACTGCTTCTGCTTCCATTTGGTGCTCCATTGAACCTTGAAATACTCGATGGCTTGGCTTCGTTTTTGTCGTCCTGCTTGATCCATATTGCAATTGGGGCCTCTCGCGTAGGTCATATTGGGCTGGAGGTCGATGGCTCGGTGATCGATGCCCTCGTAGAGATCGGGCGAGTTAGGAAGTTGGAAACACTTCCGGGGTGTGATGCGTGGAAAACGCTGTGCACAATGGGTAACTCAGGTGGTAACTCTAGCTGGTAGCCGCCTATTCTTCATCTTGTAGTGATCTTGGGGAAAGCCGATAAATCTTGGTGTGAGTTTCCCTTTGACATGGAAATGCTTGGTCCTTCTAAGAGGAGTGGTTTGCAGACACGCACGGTCTTCGACGAGTAAGTTCACTTCTTGACGATGGTGGTTAGTATAGTTCTTCCCCTTGACATGGCGGTCTTCAGATGTTCCCTAACCAGCTGAACGGTTCTTCTTCCGTCTTCGGGTAGGAAAGTAGGTCACCAAATAAAGATGACAACCAACTTGTCCAAGTACTCCATGAAGTTTCTGTTCATGGGGTACATAAAGTAGGCTGGGGGTATTGGTGGTGGTCACGGTTGAGTATGGTCCGAGGTGTTCCCGATTTAGAGTCAAGACCTATGGTAATGACCCGACCATGTTGTGGCTTAGTAGGGCTTAAGGGTTTCAAGGATTCTAGTGTGCGAGTGAACATTTTATTATCTTATCCTTAAGCATGGTTTCTGAGATGCCAATAGTCTATCTAGTACTTCCAACAAATAACCTTATACCATCGAAAGCATCATCTCAGGGCAGTGTGAAGGGTGTCACCATCTCCTGGGTCTTCAGGTCCTCATCCCTCGAGGATGTATCTTCTGTTGGTATCGTCTTGTTGTGATGTCGCCAATCTTGTGTTCAGGAGATGTGGGTGAATGTTTGGCAAGGCATCTTCCTTCTAGATTATCCACGAGGATTACAAGGAATCCAGTGGTCAGGGGCATAAGGGTTCTAGCGACCAAAGGTTTTGAAGGGGAAGAGATCAATAAGGAAAGTATACCTTAGTTTTCGAAAAACTGAGAAGGGAAGAGAAGTATAGATAGTTTTGAAAACTAGTAGTAGTTTTGGAAATAGTTTTACCCTAACTAACGACCATGCTAACTAAGGCTTCCTACAGTCAGGATGGCTCTGATACCAGCTCTGTGGGGACCCCGACTCATAAGTCGTGATCACCGAATGCACGTGTACAATGATCCCAGAGATCAATGCTCACTGAACACACAGAAGCTGAATAACAAGAGTCTTACATCCATACGTACCGTATTACACAAGTAGGACCATTATGGTTGAGTCTTGAGTGTAACATCACAGCGGAAATATTCGTCGATAACTTGGACCCATGCTATCTGCCTTAACCCTACAGGCATTCTGACTGGGAAGCGTCCTAGCTCGCATGTTCATCACCAAGGTACTCTTCATTATATCCTGTTCTTTCATGCCTGGCCAATAAAATAACCAGTGGCAAGCCAATGAGTACTTTGAATGTACTCGCAAGCAACCCATGTTTTGGTTCAAGATACAACAATGCATGATATAGGTAAATTTTTGCGGAAAGCTAGTTTTTAGTGCAATGACATGTTCAACAACTTGTAAGACATGCATCAGGAGAATTCAATTAACCATGAGGATAGGTTACAGATATCAACATTAATAGAGTGGGCATCAACCCAACTCAATCATGTCAAGTCCTTTGACTTGACCCAAGTAGTTCTTCCCACACACACTGGTTTGTAAACAAGTGGACGTAGCCCAAGAGCGGTTACCCAACTGTCCTTGACCATGGACACGGCTATTCGAATAGTTTTACACTCTGTAGAGGTTGCACACTTTACCCACAAGATCCGGGGAACTTCCATGTCATCCACGACCCGCGGTACCTCAAGTACCCGGGGTAAGCACCCGATCACTATCTTTCCCTAGACGACACTCACATAGAGTCCACTCGATTGGCAGTAACCCCCGTGCCCAACATTTCACATCTTAAAATTGTGGAGCCTCGCTCCCATTTTCATCACATACCACAAGCACAGGGTACCAACGGTGGGTCCGGTGCCCTATGAAGACAGTCATGGCCGCCCTACCTAGCACGACCCTGTCCCGAGAGAGAGCACCAACTCTCCCCCATCACTAGTAATGCGGGCTCCAAGCTAGTATCGGCCTAGGTAATCAATAATGCCCTTTCCCATATAAGGGTAGAGTGGTTGCGCATGTAAGGTTGGAATAATGGTCGCAACTTAAACCAATCCATTTTGAAAAACAAAACACACATTTGCCTCGGTACACCACTTCGTCATCAAGTGGTTACCCAACTCATCATCTCCCCCGGGCATATGTGTCACTTGACGGGGTTTTCGAAAAGTCCTTTGAAAATATTTTGTCTCCATCACTATGCATATTCCCGTCCCTTTTTGCGTAGCACTACTTAGCATCCTATCTACTCCCACCGGCATAACCCTCATAAGGAGGTAGGGTCATGCACAATGCAAGTATCAACGAGGAAGTAATAGAAGCAACCCATTAAAGTGGTTACCATCTCATCATGATTCCGATGCAACACTAATAAAGTGCTATATGACATGCATAAAAAGGGTTTCATAGACATGGTCAAAGGGCCGCTTGCCTGTTTCAACAAAGTCTTCGAGGTCTTCAAATAGCTCTGGTCCAACTCCAAGCATTTCGTCTACTTCGTCAACTATCGTTGAAAGCAACCATAATAAGCAAAACAACAAGGCAGAAATAAAACTGCTCCAAAAATATTGATTTGACTTTTCTAGGATACCTCTGGTCATGTGAGGAATGACCAAAGTGATTTCATTGGAATTGGATCAATGGATATTTCTAAACATTTTGATATGATGGGATCAAGGGGTTTATGGATTTGCAAGAAGTGTATAGAAACATATTTTTGAAAAATGAGCAAAGGCACCCATTTAACAAAACATGATTTTAGAAGCATCTAGGAGTTGGTTTCACTGGATTTGGAGTTCAAATGATTTTCCTATGAATTTACAAAGTTGACAAATATGAAGAAATGTCTCATTATTTTGTGTGGTATAGAAAGTATTAATAAAAATGTTCATAAACTAAGTTATGAACTTAGAAGCATCTAGGAGTTTGAATCATGGAATTTGGATCAATTTTAGGCTCTATGTGATTTTCTAAAGTTCAGCACAGAAATAAGAAAATAGGATTTATTTAATATGTGTGAAGGAAAATGTGCTAGAAAAATGTGCAAAAAGCACCATGTGATAGGGCATGATTTTAGGAACTACTAGAAATTTGAATCATCCAATTTGGAGTTAATTTGAACTATGCATGGATTTTACAAATTGTTCAGAAAAGAAAAGGGAAAAGGGCTCTGTGCCTGCTGGGCCAGAACAGCCGCAGGGCAGCGGCCCAGCCAGCGACGCGGCCCAGCCGAGCCGGTGCGCGCGCGCATGCCAGGTTTGAACCTGACGGGCGGGGCCCAACTGCCAGTGGGAGAGAGAGGGGGTGAGAGGGAGGTGAGGATGACAGGAGGGGCCCGCCTGTCATCTCTGACCTCGCGACCAGAGGGTCGGCGTGCTCACCGGCGACGTTTTCGGGCACGGCAGGGTGAGCTGATGGCACCATTGGACTCCTCGTCGTGTCGCCGTTCGGGTGGAGGTGCTGGACTTCACCAGAGTTGCCTGGCTCACCGGCGACGAGGTCTCGCGGCGGAGAGGCTTCGGGCGTCGACGGCTCCGGCCGTTTCCGGCCACAAAAGAGGCGGGGAAGAAGGGGGAAATGGTCAGGGGTGCTCGGGGGTTCCAGATCGAGGCAGAGGAGGAGCAGGGGAGGCCTGTACCGTGGGATCGACGGCGACCCGAGGCGGCGGAGCTCGAGCTCGATCTCGAGCTCGGGCTCGTTTGGAGAGGGGTGAGTGGTGTAGGGGGGTGTTTAGGGGAGTGAGAGAGCGAGTGGTGAGGAGAGGGGGGCTAGGGGAGGCCTTTAAGTAGGCGAGCCACGGCTCACCATAGACCCGTGCGCCGGCGAGGTTGTTGCCATTGCTGTGGGTCACGGGGACGCGCGTGGACATGTCTGGGGTGTTCCTGGACGTTGACTACGTCGGGAGAGATAGAGAGAGGGAGTGGGGAGAGGTCAGGGGCGCGCGCGTGTGAGCTGCACCATTGGCGCGCTCGGGCGGCCTCTGTTTGCTAGCGTGGAGGCGCGGGGAGGAGGAGAGAGGATGGGGCCGACCGCGTAGTGTGTTGCGGACGCCGAGGTGCATCGGCAGGCGCGCGGGGGAGGCCCGAGGTGGCCGGAGGTGGTTGGAAGGGGGCGGCTACAGTGCGGGAGCGCACTGTAGCGCGCTCCAGAGCGCCCAAATGGCCGGCATGGCCATTCTTTATGCATGGTGAGCGCGTCTTTTGGTGTCTAGCAGGTCTAGGAGTGAGTAAGGAAATGGGGTGGTGCATTGGATGCCATGGATGGCCACTGGAGTGAGGAGAGAGGTGAGGAAGAGGGGTACAGGGGCTGTCCACAGGGGTAAATGAAGTGGTTTCACCCCTTAATCCTTGAGCTGAGGTGCAGCCATTGTTACTGGAGGTAGAGGAGGTCTAGGAGGGGCTGTGGTAAAAAGTTGAGTTCAAGGAGATTAGTGGAAGAGGTCAAAATGATGATTTTGGGAAAATGGCAGAAGGTGTTTGTTGTTGGTTTGGGCAAGAAAATTAATTCCACTTACCATGAGAATTAACAGGATGGAATGGCACATAGAAGTAAGATGTTCCACCAAGTTTGAGCTCATTTGGGCAAAGTAGCCAATGTAACTTTGGTAAACCCTAGAAATCAATAGAAATGGCTTTACCAAGATTTAGTCATGCAAATCTATTCTCCTTGATGCACCACTTGGTGTTGTGTCATCATTTGAGGTTATGAACATGTCCACAAAAGTTGAGATCAAAAGGAGAAAGTTGCCAATGTAGAGTTGTTCAAATTTGGTTCTGAACAGGAAGGGTTTTGGGGTACTTTGAGCAAGATAACATTCTCTCCAACTTGTGCCATTTGGTCTAGATGAATAATTAGACCATTTGAGCATGTTCACAAGGTTTGAGAACATTTGGACATATTTGGCAATGTAAAGTTGCTCAAACTTCAAAATGGACAGAAATGGTTTTGAGGAGATTTCATGGGGTTATACTATTTTCCATGACATGATACTTGGCAAGATCATCAAACATGTCATATGTGACATGCTAGAATTTTCTTGGAATTGTTGGGGAATATTTCCTGTAGAAATATTTCAAATCCTTGAAATGGGCAGAAATGGTTTTGGGGGGTTTTGTCCAATATTTTGAACATGACCATGTGTTGAAACTCTTATATATGGACAATATATGTCCATTGAGTTTCCCTGATTTTTGTCAAATATTTTTGAAACAATAAAATAATTTTTCCCTACTAAAGACCATTTCTAGCCTTAAGAAAAAGCTTTTAAATAAAATAGGAAAATAACTTTTAAAATTATATTTTTGTGGTTTCTGGGTATCCTATATCTAATAGGAGTCAAATATATTTTTGGAAAGATTTTTACTGCCCTTAATTAGGTACTTGCAGTGCAAACCTCAATTCAGGGGGTTTTTGGAAAACTAATTTTTGAAAATACTATTTGGCCAAATTATTTTGCAAGAAATTATTTTTATGTCCTATACACATGGCATGATCATTGGTTCAAGATTTTGGAGCAAGGAGATGAAGTATAGGAGTTGGAGGATTTATTTGATTTTTAGAGCACTTGCAAACAACAGACAAAAAATCCAATCAAGGCAAGGTCCAAAACACTCAAAAGTTTTTGTCAAACCACATTTTATCATGATTGATAGCTTAAGTGTTGTGGCATGAAAATCAGGGTGTGACAGGGTGGGGAGCAGACTATATGGAAGAGAGATCTAGTGTGTGTGGGAGAGGGGTGCAAGAGCGAGCGAGAGAGAGAGAGAGAGAAGGAGAGGGGGGAGAGAGGCGTTGTTTGTGTCCATAAGTGGCGTATAGATAGGGAAACAATGTTGATGTTGTTCGAAATTGGCCTATGTATGGAGACGCAAGGGAAGCGAGTCATCGTGTGTGTGATAGGGACTTCATGAGATATCTAGAATAGATGGTGTAGAGAACAATGTGCGAGATTGAGAATGATGATACATTAGGGAGCGATGGAAAGAGTCACAGCATATATGCATACAGGGAAGGAGCTGGGGCGGGTCCGCATGTGGGATAGATAGAAAGAGGAGAGTGGTGCACAAGGAGACAAAGTGTGCTTGTTTGAAGTGGGGTGGTGTGCGAGGTGAGTATGCGAGAACCACATAACTAGGGAGATAGACATTTGGGGGCGACGTTTTGTGTGTATGGGAAATATACACTTACATAGTGCGTGTGCTTTGGAAAGAGAGATGTTGGCGGACCTAGAGAGTGGGGGAAGATATGTGTGCATGCACGAGAGATAAAGTGATAGAGACCTATATTGGGTTCCGGACTTTGGAAGAAAGGGGGGTGTTAACATGCTCATGTGTTCGTGTCTAGGGGAGAGACCGACTTGTGTGTGTGTGTGGGGTGGGGGGGTGGGGGGGTTGGCTTCAAATAAAGAGTGCGGTGTCTATATTTGAGGGACTTTAGCGTAATTGAGATATATATGGTCAATAGTGTGTGCACTCATGGTTGATCAATTTGTTTCACAGTTTGGACTACGAGATAACAATACTTTTGAACATGCGTGATATACCTTGATGTACCAGAATTACAAACCTAAGATTGGAATTTTGGAATTCGACTCCACCATTAGCTTTTATAATTCATTTAAACGGAGGTACATTTTTTAAGCCGGGATTTCGTGATTTCAAATCCATATATCAAACCTAGAGATTGAAGGAAATATACCCTAGAGGCAATAATAAAGTTGTTATTTATATTTCCTTATATCATGATAAATGTTTATTATTCATGCTAGAATTGTATTAACCGGAAACTTAGTACATGTGTAAATACATAGACAAACAGAGTGTCACTAGTATGCCTCTACTTGACTAGCTTGTTGATCAAAGATGGACAAAGAGTTGTCATTTGATAAATGGGATCACATCATTACAGAATGATGTGATTGACTTAACCCATCCATTACAGAATGATGTGATTGACTTAACCCATCCATTAGCTTAGCATGATGATCGTTTAGTTTGCTGCTATTGCTTTCTCCATAACTTATACATGTTCCTATGACAATGAGATTATGGAACTCCCGAATACCAGAGGAACACTTACTGTCCTATCAAACATCACAACGTAACTGGGTGACTATAAAGATGCTCTACAGGTGTCTCCGATGGTGTTTGTTGAGTTGGCATATATCGAGATTAGGGTTTGTCACTCCGTGTATCGGAGAGGTATCTCTGGGCCCTCTCGGTAATGCACATCACTATAAGCCTTGCAAGCAATGTAACTAATGAGTTAGTTACTGGATGTAGCATTACGGAAATGAGTAAAGAGACTTGCCGGTAATGATATTGAACTAGGTATTGAGATACCAACGATCGATTCTCCGGCAAGTAACATACCAATGACAAAGGGAACAACGTATGTTGTTATGCGGTTTGACCGATAAAGATCTTCGTAGAATATGTAGGAACCAATATGAGATCCAGGTTCCGCTATTGGTTATTGACCGGAGATGATTCTCGCTCATGTCTACATAGTTCTCGAACCCGTAGGGTTCGCACGCTTAACGTTCGATGATGATCCGTATTATGAGTTTAAGAGTTTTGATGTACCGAAGGTAGTTCGGAGTCCCGGATGTGATCACAGACATGACGAGGAGTCTTGAAATGATCGAGACATAAATTGGACGGCGATATTCGCACACCGGGAGTGTTCCGGGTGGTTTCGGATAAAATCGGAGTGCTGGAGGGTTACCGGAACCCCCCGAGGAACTTATGGGCCTAGATCGGCCTTAGTGGAGAGAGAGGGGCGGCCAGGGCAGGCCGCGCGCCCCTCCCCCTTGAGTCTGAATTGGACTAGGAGGGGGGGCGACACCCCCCTTTTTCCATCCCTCTCCCACTCCTTCCTCCCCCCTCCTAGTAGGACTAGGAAAGGAGGATTCCTCCCCTCCTTGGGCGCGCCAAGGGCCGGCCCGCCTCCCCCCTTGCTCCTTTATATACGGGGGCAGGGGCACCCTAGTACATGTAAGTTGACATTTGTTAGCCGTGTTTGTTGCCCCCCTCCACCATAATCCACCTCGGTCATATCGTTCAGTGCTTAGGCGAAGCCCTGCACCGGTACCTTCATCATCACCGTCATCACACCGTTGTGCTAACGAAACTCTCCCTCGACACTCAGCTAGATCTAGAGTTCGCAGGACGTCACCAAGCTAAACGTGTGCAGATCGCGGAGGTGCCGTATCTGCGGTGCTAGGATCGGTCGGATCATGAAGACGTTCGACTACATCAACCGCGTTGTCATAACGCTTCCGCTTTATGGTCTACGAGGGTACGTGGACTATACTCTTCCCTCCCATTACGATGCATCACCTAGATAGATCTTGCGTGTGCGTAGGAATTTTTTTGAAATTACTGCGTTCCCCAACAGAGATATACACATACGGGCATGTTCAAACTTTATAATCATCCACTTTATTCATACACATACACATTTTTGCTTTAGTCATCATATTTGGGATAAACACATTTGGAATTTCATTTGAATTGGACTGTATGATGATATTTGCTTGTACTAGCTCAATGATCCATATTTGAATTGAATAGACAATCTAGGTTTCGAGTTGGAGACATTGATTTTCAAAACTTGCACTTTTTTTGCGTGCAAAACAAATAAATTCTCAGCCATGATATCATAGTCGACCATATAAGAGCAGAACACTTATAATTTCAGGCGCGAAAAGCTTTAAAACTTCCTGCTCACATCGAAATATCTCGCGCCCGAAAGTTTAGCCCTACAATATTCCTATTTTACCCCTGCCACATGAACGGAAAAGGGCTGCTTTTCTAACTCAATTGTTTTCCCCTCTTTGCTCCCAACATTCTTCCCCAGAGCCCCTCCCCTTCCCCTCCCCAACCCCCAACCACGGCAAGCCACCGAATCTAGTCCTCCGCCATAGTGGTGGACCTCACACCCCATTGGATCTACCTTCCGCACCTTGGAACCCCCAACTGCCAACTCACCAGTTCACCGGAGCCGCTTCAGCGACTGGCTTGTCCATCGCTCTAGATCTCATTGACCGCCATCATGGTCCACTGCACTAGATCTGCTTAACTGGCGCCCTCGGCCACCACAATGTAGGCCTTTCACTGAATCCCTCGTCCGCCCCATCGCTGGCCCTTCATACAAGCCCTCGTCCGCCGCAACAGATCCGCCTCACCGACAGCACTGTATACCGCGCCCGCCGAAGCCTTCGTCCACCGCACCGGACCCGCTCCACGGACGCCATATTCAACTGCACCGACCCTGATTTACTGACGCTGCAGGCTCATCAAGTTATTTCAATTTGTACTACTTTGGTTTTTCTCTTCTTTATCGTGCAACTATTTACTTACCACATATGAGCTTTCTTGTATGTCGACAGGCGCTGCAACCGAAGCACCGGAGCCGCTTCAGCGACGGCGACAGCCAGCCCAAACTCAACCGCAACATGAGCACCATCGACGATCCTTAGCTATCAAGTATGACAACGATACCCATACGCCACTGAGAATCATGTACTATTATCCAACGACCGGTGCCTATGTTCACTTTTTAGCATAAGCACCGCACCTCTGAATTTCTTCAGCGCATCATTCAATTTTTCATGAGACGCGTTATTCTGCCTGCACCTGTAGGGCCATACTTCTGGCAGTGAACATGTTACATGTGCTAAATTACATACCAGTGCACATATAGTTAATATGCTTTGGTTCTGTCCTAAGTATTACTGTAGTTCCTAGATATCACTGCCTACTATTTTACTTCTTGCATGCTATATTTATGATAATGGTGTTGTTCTGATGCCACCTGTTGGTTCCATCAGACTGCTTCATGTTCTCTATGCTTAATTACACATCAACAAACTAGCATGTGGTTCCGCTACTTTTTGTTCGTTTTACCCTACATTTTCTTATGCTAGCTATTACATCACTACTTCGGGCCTCTGTTCATTAATTTTTTGTGTGTTCTTGATCTTCCCAAGTTGCATGACTAATTTGATGCTTCTATTAATTATGGAGCTACCAACCCCATCAAACAAAATATTTGTTCTTTTGGGCCTGGCACCTCGAACAAGCATAAAAATAGAGTGAAGCAGATATATTGTCGTGTAAGCACACACCCTTCTTTCATTAGTTTAGATGAACCATTGATGATTAATTCGAACCAGAGCATGTGATTAAAATTAATTTTACCTAAATAGAGGGTGCAGAATAAACTACAACAACTAGTTTTGCAACCACAGGATGCTGACCATATCTCCAAAGAACATTGCAACAGCAGCGAGGCTTCACGGCAGTAGATGGTAAGCTAGTGTGTTTTAGTACATGTGAAATGTAATGCGTGTGGGATGCTTTCTTGGCTTGTGCCCTCAACCTGTAATAGTACAAAATTACAAATAGTTCAGTTGTCTGCTTTGCTGTATTGCTTGATTCGAGTGCTTGTTTGTTACTTATTAGGCTATACCCGAGTTGACCAATATGTCAGAAGTGCCTGCTGAACTATCTTAAGGAAATGCATGCCTAGTTCCTTTGAGTCATTAACTTTTCCTCTGAACTTCATCACAATACTGTCTTCGTAGTTTATATGAGGCCATAGTGTTAAGTGCTTTCTCAGATTATTTCAACTGCTTAGATGCCTTGGCAACTTAAATATAGCGGTGGTACACTCCCTTTCAACTAGGGATGTCAACTAGGTCCCGTTTAATCCCGATTAAAGTCCACTAGTCGTATGACAGTTCAAAAGAGTTTTTGTTTTTTGAGGAAAATGAACTAGGGAGCTAGCAAAAACTAACTAGATGGGACTGGCGGATGTCATTTATTTGCCACTTACATCCCTAGTTTCATCTTACCATTTTAATTTCTTTTAATCTGATGCTGGTTCAAACCATTTAAATATAGCTTGCCATGCTCGGCAATAATTCGTATGTCGTTTACCATGTAAGCTTACTGCTTGGATCATGCGATAACTATCTCTTACTTATGTCCAGTGGAAACCTTTCAGGATGCCATTTGCACTTGGACATAATGTACAGCCGCAAAATCTATTTGTGGAAGTAGTGCGCCATCCATGTTACCAGATGGTAGCAGTTCAGAGGCAACACTGCCGGAGAGCAGTCTGAGCAGAGATATTATAGTTATTGAGGCTCTACTAGAGGCAGAAAGAGATGGTGTGGCTGCCATGAATGAGGTAATCTTGATCTCGAGGCTAGAAATTATGCAATTAGCTGCACACATTATGCAAGCAACCCAAGAATTGGAGGAAGAAAGAATGTTGCATTTGAAGACGGAGGAGGTGCTATTGTTTCTGCTATCTGAAGCCCAGGGTAATCCTAGTTGTTCTTTAGATACGAATTGAAATTGTCATTACATTATTGTACTTGCATGTTGTGTCATGTCTCTGAATGGATTATGTTGTAAGACCCCCTACATTGTCCATGTGTTGTAATGATCCGAATTTTTTAGGCGAGGTAATCCTCAATACTTGTATGATTGACATAAGGCGAATTGTTTTTCATGTGAGCATATTGTATTGGATGAAATAATTGTTTGACTCAAAGTGTATCCAACCTACTGAATTCGAAGATCACGACATTTCTAAATCATAATCATATATAAAGGTGGAATAAATCTTTGTTGTGATTTTGAAGAAATAAATAACAAAACATAGAATTATCTGTGGATATTTGTAATCGAATACAAATCGGATTTGAATTTATTTGCCAGGGCCCAGGGCAAACATGAATGCTAATTCTCCCAAGTTTTGAATGAAGCGGCTAAACACCCACTATGATTTGTGGGCTGCCCGAAGCAAGTGTTTGCGAGATGGAAATTATTGTCTACCCCTTGACACATACATCCTTATTGACCGGATTTACACTGATGTCGATAGGGGTAGACTAGTAACTTCAATCGGACGTGACACGACCACCTCTGAGCCCATTCAGACACGGTGGGCGCCAAACATGAGCGGCAAAAAACATTTGATTCAAGCTCGTCCAAAAGACATGTGTCTCTCCCTCCATTTCCCCATTCATACACGATGGGTTGCAAAACAAGCTCTGCTCGTCCGCAATTGATGTAGGCAAATATTTTAAATAGGGGCAGATGTGTAACTTCACTCAGACGTGACACAACCGCCTACCTGTCAGCCCTGTTCATACACCATGGGCGCCAACCGTGGGCGGCAAAACACCCTCTCCTCGCCCTAAATCGCTATCGGAAAATATTTGGGAGATGCGAGATTACTATCCTATCGCCAACCGACGTGATGTCTGAAAATTTAAACGGGGGATAACTTCATAACTTTCCCACATTTCATACAAGCGCGTCCCAAAGTCTGAGACCCCCCTCCCCCTCCATTTCCCCATTCATACACCATCGGTGCCACAACAACCTCCCCACTGCGGCCAGCCTCCTCCGTCCGCCTCCCCTTCCTCCACCTTGCTGGAGCCGCTACCCCTACCCCATCGTCCACTGCAAGAGATGGATGTCTCTCATCCATAGCGCCGGACCAAGATCATTTCATCGCGTCCTCTAACTTCATCGACGCCGTCGTCCACCTTGCCATTGCCGCTCCTATGACCGCCTCGTCCACGGAAACATGATTTATCCCTCGACCCGGCCATCTGCCATCTAAAATCTTCTTCCCCGCCACCGACAGCCATCGCACCTGCATCACCCTGAATGTTTCAGCAGGGGCCTACACGGCGTCGCAAGAGAGGTGGTACTCTTCCATATGCGCTTAAATTATTGATCTCACCCGGAAAATAGATCGTAAATTGTTTACTGTACTTTTATTGTCCGTACCAAATCATAGTGGCTAGTTGAAAGCAAACATTGGTTGTGAAATAGCTTTATCCGGTTTGCACCTTCAGTTCCGCCATGGCACGGTCACTATACTTGTAAAGCTTATGGTTTCCCCCCTTTATATTCACTACCATCATCGTAGGTGCTTCGTGTCATGCTAGCACTTCTCCTCAAGACCTCAACCTATAAAGCGAAACAACATGCCACTCATAATTCCAAAGCTTAGTTGCTGAAATACAAATCTGATATGATGCTCATATTACTAAAATAGAGAATATTTAATTGGTCACCTGATGTTCCTATATTTGTTTCGAAAAGCATGTGCGCCACCCATTGGTCCAGCTAGTTCCACTTTCGTGATTTTACTCTTGATGCTTAGGGTTTTCCCCTTTTATCTACTCTACTGCTTTCTGCCGTACTAGCATTACTCCACCCTTCAAGCTAAACAGCACAACACTCAAAATTCCAAAGCTTATTTGTTCAAATATGATTGTGATATGATACTGATATTACTTAACAGACACATTTAATTGGTTAGCTAAAGGTCACACTTGAGTTTCCAAATGCATGTCGCGACATATAGAGAGACAACAGAATTGCATTTCTTTGTCACTTGTTGACTATACTTTATTGTCCATACCAAATCTTAGTTGTTATTTCAAAGCAAACATCAATTGCTAACTACCCTTTGCATGGTTTGCAACTTCAGATTTGCCACCCCACTGCCACGGTCAACACTATACTCATCATGCTTACGGTTTCCCCATTTTATGATGACCATGATCAGCCTACGTGGTTCGTGTCATAATAGCAATGCTCCACCCATCGAGCTAAACAAGCATAGTTGTACACATTCAAATATGACATTATGCTGATATTAGTAAAACTGAGAGATGTTTAATTGGTCAGCTAAATGTTCGTACTTTAGTTTCGAAATGCATGTCAGCCACATATGTATAGAAAGACTTGTAATATCTTCAATCTTCTTGCTCTTCTGCTCTTCTTTAAGATGATCCTCTTCTCTTCTTTAATAAGTATGTTCCTTGTTGGGAAGAGTAGCAGAGAAATTTGCGGTCAATTGGTCAGTTCAAGTTGTTCTCCCTTAGTATATTTTGAATCTGTCAGGTCAGGTCGACTTGTTCTTCTTTACTATATGTTGAAGCTGTCATCTTCGAAGTATCATCACTTCTGGAGCTCTCATATTTTGAGTAGTAGGCCACATTATATTAATGCACACACTAAATTACAGCATGCATGGCATCTCTCAGAAGAATTGCAGAGATATCACAAAGTGATTAAAGGGAGGCAATATTGGATTAGAATCACTTCTGCATTACAAAGATAATCTCACTTATTTTTATGTTTTCATGCATGTCAGGTATTGAACATTATCAAAATGAATATGAGAATGGGGCACGAGAGGAATATTGCGGAACAATCCACTGGCTAACAAACTTGGCATGGTGGAGGATGGCCTATCTTATTCACCCATCAAGGTGCTTGCTCTAACTTGGCAAAGTTGTATTGGTCGCACATATTTTGCATCTGAACACTTGCATTACTTCTACTTTGTTACACCATCTGCTTAGTTTAAGCATCATATATGAGTACACACCATACCTATCCATTTTCTGTACCTATTCCATGTGTCACCATACTATGTTTTTCCAGTCAAATGTTGTTCTTTCGTAATAGATGTCCAAAAGGAAGAGGGTGAGTGCAGATCCTCAAGGAGTACAAACTAGGTATTTGGAAAAGGTAGTGATACATGATAAATCAGATAGATCAGCAGCCACAGAAAACACATGCCCAACTGTACCACACTTTACCCCTACTCTACTGGCCAAACCCCTATTAGAACTGCTAAGAGCCCAACATCAGGTACTGTCTATGATATCAATTAAAAATTTGAGCTCCTAAATTTGCGCCTTCTCTCTTGTATGAAAACTAATTTCAGATGAATCTCCTTGCTCAAAGGATCATAAGATCTCACAACAATACTAGGCTCTGCATTGCTCTTGTCAGTACCTCTTGCCCTTTGTCAGCATACTTACACTCATTGATGTTTGATTATGTAGCATCACTGTAAATGTTCACTTCTTTATCCTTCCTTTGCTTGAAATTATAAGATCTATATTTACTATTAGATAAATGTAGAATTAACACAATGGTTATGAAGTTTTGGATTGCTAAGTAAGTACATGGTGTCATGTACTCGATCTGTATCGAATTAATTGTTGATCAATTGGATGTATTTAGAACTTAATAGTGCTAGATACATTCATTCGAGTGACAAGTAATAACGGACGGTGGTGGTATTACTGTACTTGCATCGCGAGATAGTTGATTGTCTAGCATTAATCTGCATCTTATGTGCCCTGCCCTCCACTTTCCCCAAATTATCATATCTACATTTACTCTTACCAAAATGTTCAATAAAGCCAATGCCACTTCACACATTGATGTCTGCATTCCTCTTGTCAGTGCCTTTTGCCTTGTAACCCTGTACTTAATTAATTGCTATTTGATTATGTATCATCAGTCTACACCTGAGCTTCATTATCCTCTGTTTCTTCCAATATTATTTGATCTATATTTACTCTCTGCAAAATGTAGAATAATAGCAACGCTTATAAAGAATTTTCTTTGGGGAATTTATTGAATTATCCTTCCATCAACATGGAGAAGGGCTTTGTCTAGCCCATGTTAACATGTAATGTAAGTTCATCCTTCTCAAGCCTTCAAACTTTGTTCTAGTATAAATTTCGATAGGCATCATTTCCTCCACCGCCGTTTACTTTCCTTTTTTACATCTGGTTGGATGTTTGCAACAACTACCAGTTTTAAATTGTAGTTGTAAAAACATGTTCCTTATGCAGAATAGATCCATTTATTTGCTTATATAATTGTGAAACATGTTACATGTCTCCTTGTTTCCCTTTCAGAGTCGTATCTCTTGTGCCAGGTAAAACTTTAGGGAAGATAGTGAGCCAAACCATATTGAGGACAGCAAGATGACCCCAAAGTCCTATCTTGATGAAGACAGTGAGTTGAAGCTACTCACCAGCAGGTGTGAGACAACCTCTGTGCAGTCGCTGCCTCAATCAGTTCAACTTTTTCAGTCTCAACTTAAAGCGGAAATGCTTGCTTCAGCTTAGCTCCAACTTGAAATCAAAGTTGCAAAGAAGATGTCAGAGGACTACCTTGCGCACTATGGTGCCATACAACTAGGGATGGAGCATCTATCGTTGATACAACTGAGGTACCATCAGCTTGTTCGGCTGCTTGCGGGGCATGTCTTGGACAGGCCTAATGCCTTCTGAAGTGCTCTCAGTTTTGTATATTCTTTTGTCTATGTGTTTATATGCACTGGTGGGGACCTTTGATGCCCAGTGTATGTAATCCGCGGTCACGTTGCGCTTTATTATCACCGGTAGCGAACTTTGATTCCCAGTGGATGTAATATGCCGTAATTTCTTTATTGTATAGTCTAGGGGCGTATTGACTGGATAGGAGTGTTTCAATCGTGGCAAGAATCATGAAGAACACAATGTGCTAGGAATCAGACGGGGAATAGCACTGTGATCGAGTCCATACCCTAGTTCGGCGGAGACTCGCTACGGCGGCAACAGCGGGGCAGAATTCCCGTTGATGGCGACGGAGACCAGCGACTGGAGGCGGCTGGCGGCGAGAAGACGATCCGGAGACCACGTTGGCAGAGCAGGCTATCACGCGGGCGAAGGGGTTCGAAGAAATTTCCAAATTTTGCCCGTGATATATAGCCCGACCCTGTCGGTGTGACCGAGTGGAACAACTCGGTGGCACCGAGATTCATAACTGCAGGCAGTTACTGAAACTCGGTGGGACCGAAATGTTCAAATCGGTTGCACCGAGATCGAAAACCTAGATCAACTTAATGATCTTGGTAGGACCGAAAGTGGGGTATCGGTCAGACCGAGAATCATAAAGAGGTTTTGGAAGTTTAAGTCTATGACGAATCGGGGACTCCGAGCGCTCCTCACACAGAGTGGTTCGAATCTGACTTGATCAAATTTTGTGATGCAGCATGAATAGAGTTTGAGACGAGAAAAGCATAGATAGCTAGAGGAGGTACTTAGGCATTCTTGTCCATCCACTTGGCAAAAGAAAATAAAACCAAACAATCAAAACAACAAGTGGATGTCCTCGAATGAGTAAAATATGCAACCAGCATGCTCACACAATAAGATGGCAAATGAAATATGTGGCAAGGCATGCACAACCAATTCTAGCATCTATCAAGCAATTTGCGATGACAGGGTCATCTATATATGAGTATATTGACTTAGGAGTCAAGTGAGAGCACTTGATCATAGGTCATACTCATCGTTTAAGCTCAAGTGGGGTTACCACTTTTACATAAAGCATTGTTGTGTTCACATCTTTAGAGTTGCTTTAGCTCAAGTCTTAGAGTAAAGCTCCCCCTAGATGTGATATCCCCCCTAAGAGGGATGAACTAACCTTGGGTTTTGTCGATGATGACTTCATGTAGATGTTGAAGATGTGGATGCTCAATGTTGATGTAGATCACTTGGAGCTATCCATTTGAGTGAATTGCACTTTCAATACCTACATGGGTTAGTCCCACAAGGAACAAACAAGGATATCCATAGACATAGAGTGATGCACACACAAGATGATGTCCATGAAAACTTTTAGGTTACCTTGTCCCTTATCTTACCAACAAGAGGGTTTGTGACTCCTTGAACTAGTGCGAGATGTGTAAGTTGATTGCACTTGTTCTTGCCAAAATGATAAGAGTGAAGTATGTTGGCGGAGTCACCCTCAAGAACTCTCTAGTTCTTCTTCTTTTGGATCCACATAATCTTGATGGGAATCCTTGGAGTTGTAGTCGTACTTGATGAAGTGGAACTTGAAGTAGTCTTGGGAATCCACTTGACTAAGGTCTTAGGAGCTTCTTCAAATGCGTCAATTTCCTCTTGAAGCTTGTCCTTGCCTTTTTGCTTGTAGTCTTGTGGTGGAAGATCATCTTGAGCTTGTGTCCCCTTGAAAGAAGTATCATACTTCTCTTGTTGAGGAACAAACTTTGTCTTGGGGTATTGATCTTTTTCCCACTCAACTCCATTGGCATTGAACTTTCGTTCAAAACCAACACCTTGATTCTTTCGGTGCATTCCTTGCTTGCGCACAATTTCCTCGAATTGCTTACTCCCGGCAAGGCGTTTGTACACTCCTTTCTCTATAATTCCCTTCAATAAACTATTTTCTTGCTCAAGTGTAACTTGGCTAAGAGAATCATTAGTGGAATCAAGAGAACTACTAGAAGCAACAATATTGGATTTAGCATGATCATTGTTACTGCTAGAGGAAGAGTCTTTCTTGTTCTTGTTACTAGACTTGACTTGAGGCATGTAAGTCGATAAGAGTAAACGCTTGGCAATGTGAGAAGAACTTTTCTTGCGGATCATCATTGATTGCTTTTAAGAACTCATGCTCTTGCTCAAGATTGAGCTTTTCAAAGCGTAATTTCTCATGAGCTCTTAAAAGTTCTCGATGATCTTCGAAGATAGTTTCATGAGCTAAGTTAAGAGTGTTTAATTCTTTAGTTAGAGCCTCAATCTTCTCCTTATCATTGTCATTCATTTTATCTTGATTAGCATGATTAATTGGTCTTTCATCATAGTATTCATCACTAGAGTTGTCAACAAGCAAATCATCACCTAACAAGTCATCTTCATCACTATTGAAATCAACATACTCGGGATGTGTTACCTTAGGACCTTTGGCCATGAAGCATCTTCCAACTCCTTCATTTGGTGAGTCAAATATGTCGTAGGAGTTGGTTGACACAAGTGCTAGACCGGCAACACCTTCATCTTGAGTATCTTCAGAGTTGGAGTGATAACTTCTCTCGGAGTGGCTGTCGGAGTCGGAGCCGGATACCCATTCACCAACATGAGCTTGATGTCTTCGTCTTGTGTAGCTCCTTGATGATTTTTCCTTCCTTTCCGAATCCTTGCTTCTCCGTGAGTATCTTCGTTCATAACGATCATCTCTACTCCTTCTCTCTCTTGGTGGTAATTCTTTGCTTCTTCTTTTTGGAGAGTCTTCTCTTCTCTTGTAGGGAGCCGTACACTCATTGGAATAGTGTCCGAGTCTTCCACAACTGTAGCAGTTTCGCTCTCGACTAGAAGATCTTTTGTCATTGTAGGACCTTGACTTGAAGCTTCTATCTTTGCTTCTACTCTTGTAGAACTTGTTGAAGTTCTTCACCATTAAGCTCAATTCTTCATTGAAGTCTTGTTTCTCACTTGATGATGTGGGGGCTTCACATGAGGCTTTATAGGCACCACTTGATTTGTTGTGAAGTTCCTCTTTATCCTGAAGTGACATCTCATGAGCAACAATTCTTCCAATCACCTCCGTTGGCTTGAGATCTTTGTAATTGGGCATCATTTGGATCAATGTGCACAAAGTGTCCCAAATTTCCTTCGCATTGTCAAGACGGCTGATTTTGTTGAATTCTTCGGGGCACAATCCGTTGAAGAGAATATCACAAGCTTGAGCATTGTATTGCAACATCTTCAACTCATCCGCGGTAGCTTCACGGTTTGGTTCTCTCCCATCAAAGAAGTCACCTTGCAAACCAACACACACAATAGCCCAAACGGTGGGGTTATGTCCAAGAATATGCATTTTCATTTTATGCTTCCAACTAGCAAAATTAGTACCATCAAAGTAGGGACCTCTACGGTGATAATTTCCCTCGCTAGACGCCATACTCTCCTAGGTTGTGGAACCAAGGCTATGACCACCAAAAGCTATGGAGATCAAAGCAAAGGAGACCAAAGCTCTGATACCACTTGTAGGATCGAAAGTATGTCTAGAGGGGGGTGATTAGACTACTTGACCAAATAAAAACTTAACCTTTTTCCAATTTTAGTTCTTGGCAGATTTTAGCTATTTTAGGACAAGTCAAGCAATCATCACACAATTCAAGCAAGCATGCAAAGAGTATATTGGCAGCGGAAAGTAAAGCATGCAACTTGCAAGAATGTAAAGGGAAGGGTTTGGAGAATTGAAACGCAATTGGAGACACGGATGTTTTTCCCGTGGTTCGGATAGGTGGTGCTATCCTACATCCACGTTGATGGAGACTTCAACCCACAAAGGGTAACGGTTGCGCGAGTCCACACAGGGCTCCACCCACGAAGGGTAACGGTTGCGCGAGTCCACACAGGGCTCCACCCACGAAGGGTCCATGAAGAAGCAACCACCCACAAAGGGTCCACGAAGAAGCAACCTTGTCTATCCCACCATGGCCATCGCCCACACAGGACTTGCCTCACTAGCGGTAGATCTTCACGAAGTAGGCGATCTCCTTGCCCTTATAAACTCCTTGGTTCAAGTCCACAATCTTGTCGGAGGCTCCCAAGTGACACCTAGCCAATCTAGGAGACACCACTCTCCAAGAAGTAACAAATGGTGTGTAGGTAATGAACTCCTTGCTCTTGTGCTTCAAATGATAGTCTCCCCAACACTCAACTCTCTCTCTCATAGGATTTGGATTTGGTGGAAAGAAGATTTGAGTGGAAAGCAACTTGGGAAGGCTAGAGATCAAGATTCATATGGTAGGAATGGAATATCTTGATCTCAACACATGAGTAGGTGGTTTTCTCTTAGAACATATGAGTTGGAATGGTGTATGTGTTCTGATAGCTCTCTCATCGAATGAAGAGGGGGTGGAGGTGTATATACAGCCTCCACACAAAATCCAACCGTTACACACAGTTTTCCAATCTCGGTGGGACCGAATCAACAAACTCGGTCGGACCGAAAATGTAAACCTAGTGACCGTTAGAGATTTTCGGTGGGACTGACATGCAACTCGGTAGGACCGATATGGTTAGGGTTTGGGCATAACGTAATCTCGGTGAGACTGATTACACAAACTCGGTGAGACCGAATTTGGTAATTAGCTAACCAGATAGTTGGTCAGGCAAACTCGGTGGGACCGATTTGCTCTTGCGGTGAGACCGAAAAGTTACAAAGGGGAAACACTGAATTTACATTGCAATCTCGGTGGGACCGATTCGCTCTTTCGGTGAGACCGAAAAGTTACGAAAGGGAAACAGAGAGTTTGCAATCCCATCTCGGTGAGACCGAGATCCCTATCGGTAGAACCGAATTGCTAGGGTTTGGCAGTGGCTAATGACAAGTGAAACTCGGTGGCGCCGGATAGGAAGAATCGGTAGGACCGAGTTTGGCTTAGGGTTTAGGTCAAATGTGGATATGGGAAAGTAGTTGAGGGTTTTTCGAGCATATCACTAAGCACATGAAGCAAGAGGCTCATTAAGCAACACCTCATCCCTCCTTGATAGTATTGGCTTTTCCTAAAGACTCAATGTGATCTTGGATCACTAAAATATAAAATGAAGAGTCTTGAGCTTTTGAGCTTGAGCCAATCCTTTTTCCTTAGCATTTTGAGGGTTCCACTTTCACATCCATGCCATGCCAATCATTGAGCTTTCTTGAAATAATCTTCTTGGAATAGCATTAGCTCAATGAGCTATATGTTGTTATGAATTACCAAAACCACCTAGGGATAGTTGCACTTTCAGGTTGGCTCCCTATGAAAATGATGTATTCGGACCCAGTCGGTTGCCTCCCGATGAACAAGATGTTGTTTCTCAGTTCCGACCCATCCGGTTCGCTGCCCGATGAACAGGACGCCGTTGCTTCCGTCTGTTGCCTCTCCATGTATACAAGCCCTGGCCATCCATATATATATATATATATATATATATATATGCACGAGTAGGCGTTCGAGACACTGGCCGCCGTACGTACGTGTACATGCTACATGCACGCTTCTACTACGACACGTGCCCTTCCTTACACAGCCACGGTTCATCGCTGTAGCCTGCAGACAGACGCGGAGCTGGGGAAGATGCGGTAGTGGATGCCCACGTGGAGGGGAGTTCGTGGGTTGACAGCTTCGGCTGTGGTGTGAGGCTGCCGTCGCCGGAGAATAACAGGAGGTGTGGGTCAGTATAGAGGGATGGCATGGCCTGCTGTGGCAGCACAGCCGGCCACGGGAGGTAGGAGCAGGCGGCATGGCCGATGCTTGTTTGGGCGGCTAGAGCAAGAAGACCGGAGGTTGAAGAAGCACTACGGCCGTTGGATGGACATTGTACGGTCACTGGAGCTAGAATCATTCATATTCACTAAGTTGACAAAGCCCTCCATCCACGTCAACTTAGTAGGCCCACAAGTAAGCCTCCCATTATGCTGGGTCCTAGCTAGCAGGGGGAGTATTCATTTTTTTGTGCGTAATAAGGAAGAACTTCCTTGCGTGCGAAAATATAGCTGGTGGGTCCGAGCTGTCAGTGGCTGGAACGTTTTTTCGCGAAATATAGACGCCCTTTCGGTTGGTCCCAGATGTCAGGTGGAGGAATAATTATTTTGCCCGTAATAAGGAGGCATTTCCTTGTCTGTGACCATGGACACAGCTGTCAGCCTCTCCACGTATAGTCCACTTCCGATGGATGTCGATCGTTGACCACGCCGCGCCGAGAGCACCAGGGCGGTGGACGACGACGAGGCCTACGAAGGGAATGACACAGAGCCGGGAAGACACGGCAATGGCTGCCCACGCGATGGGGAGTATGATGGTTGACTGCTTTGGCTGCCATCGCCGGAAAATAATAGGAGGAATGGGTGAGTAGAGGGATAGCCAGGCCAGGGATGCGAGTATGGTGGGGCCATGAGGCCTGCCTGGCAGCATAGCCAGCCACGGGAGGCGGGAGCAGGCGGTTCTGCCACCGCTGGTTTGTGTGGCTAGAGCCGGAAGATCAGAGACTAAAGAAGCAGGATTACCGTTAGATTGACATCTAACGGTCTGACGCTGGTAGAGTGGATTGTTGACTAAGTTTCTTTTTTTGAGAAACCTTGTGTACGCATGAACTTAGTAGGCCCACAAGTCAGCCTCCAAATCTGTGGCAGACAACATAGATCCCATTTGCTACTTTTTAATAATTTTTAGCCCATTTGCTAATTCTTAAGTAATTTATTACAGCCCATTTTCTGCCCAGGACCACAGTCAAAAAGTTCAACCTTATTTTGCATATTTCGGTGGAGTCCGAAATGTTGTAATCCTGAAATGATAAACATTTTTTAAGAACTTGTTGATTTGCCAGAAAAAATCGTTTTGTTTTTGTAAGAAAACAAGACGTGGGACAATTGAGTTGGTTTAAGGGAAAACGAGTGGTAAAGAAATCAGCGCTGGGAGGGAAAACAACAACAAAAATAAGGATGTAAATATGAAAAGGGAACTTTATGTATTTTCAATATAATGATACGTGTATATGAACTAGTAAAACTATAGGTAGAGATTAGAAAACGGAAGTAGGACATGGCGTTTCAAGAGGAAAATAGAATTGGGCTGTGTGTTTGATTCAGTAAAAAAACTGCCTGCGGATGTTGTAAGATAAAATATAACTAACGCTGGCGGGCCAGAGGCCAGTAGATAGCTGATGGATCTTTGTGCCCCATTGTCGTCATGGGCTAGGCCTGTTAAAAAGAAAACCAAGCCTGAGCAGTCTACAACTCTGTTGAAACTTGCTCGACCTGAAAAAACGAGAGAATTCTGCAAGTACAGACTGATAACTGAGATGCAGCAAGTATATTGTTTTTTCATCATGATAATATGTGCATGCACTTGTTTCGAAAAATTTGGAGAATTGGGAATTCGAACGGCAGGTGCTTATGCTACCCATCAAATAAAAATTAGGTGCCTGAAGATTCGTTTCGAAACAAATGATTCAGCTTTATATCCACGTCGACCTTCGGCGTGATGGTTGGAAGCAAATGCCAAGTTCATACCAAAAGATTGTTAACAGCAATACCAACTTGCGCACGACAAGGTAGTACAAGTACCAATACCAAACTAACTTATAATCTTTTTAGTCCTGGCCCTAGTGTTCGTTTGGAAGAAAATCTTGTAGAAGACCAGCTCCCACTCCTTCTCTTGCTCCAGGTCACCATGGTGGTACCGGTGCATCACCCAGTTGGTCCTCTGCTGGTCAAAGTTGTTTTTTTTATTTTTTTGCGGGTATGGTTGAAGTTCTTGTTGGTGTGCAGCACCAGAACCTTTTTGCTGCCCGTCTGCTGGCCATTGACCATCACCGGCAAGGTCTTGCAGTTCTTGTGCCACATCACATGCATGCTGCACTCCGACTGTGTCTTGTGACACGTCCACGTGCCCCTTTTGAAAGCCCTGGAATTGTGCTGGAAGAAATGCTTGCTTAGGCCACTCAGTGTGATACCTGCAGTATTTTCGAATACAGGTGTTAGTGCACGTAGTTGGCATTTTCATAACATCTTTGGCATGTTGCAGTCACTTGTTTCACTTTTTATTAACTATCAAATTGTAATTGCTTCACTAGGTCTGCGTCTAAAAAGAAAAATAGAGCTACAAACAAAGGAATATGTTTGTGCAAGTAGATGGACGATTGGTGTCTTACCTGGAAGTTTCTCAGGATGGGTGTAGCATAAGTCGTGCTCGCTGTTGATGGTTGGTATGAACAAATCGATGAGAGGGTGAGATCTAGCATTGTCAGCACTCACTTTGGCCTCAAGGTGCTCGATCAGCTCCTCAAAGTCCACAACACCCGAACATGCCGCCGGGATTCTTGTGTCACCTCACGCGCAGCGTGTTGTCACGTCAATTCAATGTGAGGACATGATGAATAATTTGACCGACCTATACTAGTACTGCTACTGTACTTTACTTACTAGTCATATTTAGAGTCACATTTTAATGATAGGTTTAACTAACAAAATGTCAATTCATGTCACCGAAAATTATTCCATTGGAAACTATGTTAAAATACGAATAAAACGATATAATTTTTTGTGACATGCATTAACATTTAGTTAGTGATATTTATGCAAAATTTGACACAAATTATGAAGGGGACCAGTAAACTAGGAGGGAGGTAGTAGTATGAGTAGCAATATACGGTATAGAGCACTAGTACAAATTTAGAAATGGGGTAAGAAGTTACAAGGCTGTGCGACAGACTTTGTAGGCTACATTTGTAATACAAAATATAATTCCCATTGGACAACACTTTCACCAACAAGTTCACAATTGAAGCCTAATTGATATATATATATATATATATATATATATATATATATATATATATATACTATTCTGATGACGGGATCAGAATAATATTCTGATCACAACCTGACCTGCCCCGCTAGTAGTACGTTGAACTTCCCTGTGAACTAGGTTGAACTTCCGCCAACATTGCCCAAATGGGGCTTGCGATATACCGTTGGAGAGCTATGGCCACCAATATCATGATCCAACTTAAATTTTTGGCAAAATATAAGCGGTTTAAGAGCAGTTTTGAAAACCATTTTTTCTTCGCACAAAAAAAGTGAATTGTATTTTCGATCGCATTTCTAAACCGTTTATCGGAATGAGGCATATAATATGGCGTTGGAAAGTTGCTGCAAAACCGCTCCTTCCACATGTTGAAAGTTTTCTCTAATTCCCTATGGTTAAAGAGTAATTTGAAAAAACATAAAATTTTGTAAACTGAACAGCTGAGTTCGTTTTTTCGATGTCATTTCTAAACGGCTAATCCAATGGAGGCATATGATACGGCGTTAGAAAGCTTATGAAAATGCACTACTTTTTCATCTTGAAAGTTTTTTTCTAATTTTGAATGGTTTAAGAGTAATTTAGAAAATGGTCCAAGTCCTACCGAGTTCGTATTTTCAAGCTAATTTTTTAACCGTTCGTCCGAATGCAGCAAATGATATGGCGTTGGAAAGCTTTAACAAATGCGAAACTTTTTGGTATGTATTGTTTCTCCCAATTCTTTATGGTTTTAAGTCAGTTTCGAAAATGACGAAAAACATATTTTCACTGTAATTTCTACAAATTTATCGGAATGGGGCAAATAATATACCGCTCAAAAGCTAGGGAAAATGCAAAACTTTTTCATGTTGATGGTTTTCTCTGATTCCTAGCCATTTTCATGTAATTTCGAAAACGGTGGGATCATGCGTTCTGCCTTTATCGCGAAACAGATTCTTCAAAAATGCACCGCGTGAAGAACCTGAACTTCTCGGCGCATGTACCCGAACTTCACTCTATTTTTCACGTGATTTTTTTGCTCGTAGGTCTCCATCCACTGCTCGTAACTCTGCATCCACTCACCGGAATTGAGCAAGTGATATACCAGTGGAAAGCTGCTGTAAGCACATAACTTTCCCGTGTTGATCGTTTTTTCATACTCGTGATGACTTTAAAAGTTTTTCATCTGAAATTCATTCAGCGTAGTAGTTGAACTTCATGCTGTTTTCACGTTGAACTTCTGTGACGTATTTTCGTTTGTAATTTTCTCATCCATTCGTTAGTGTTACACAAATGCTACTCCTTTTGTACAAACCCCTCTCACAATATTTTTTTTAACTTTCTCCGATCGAGGACTTGAAACTTACACAAATGATATTCCAGTAGTTTTGAGGTAAATTAGAAAATCGCGAGATCATGATTTCTGCGTTCATCGCGAACGGAAATGCACTGCATCAAGTAGTTGAACTTCTGGGGCATGTCTGTTTGAACTTCACTCTGTTTTTGACGTGCTGTTTTTTGACATGTTGTTTTTCACACTGCGTGAAGTAGGTGAACTTCTGGGGCATGTCTGTTTTGACTCTGTTTCACTTTATTGTATATTTCTTATATGAAATACAGACCATGTAGTACGTGAACTTCCCATTGTTATCACTTTTGAACTTCTGTCTGGTTTGAGAGAATTATTTTAAAACACAAAAAACAACATATTTTTAATGTATTTTGGACATCTAAATACACGGTGAACTTCTCTCACAAGATTTTTTTTGAACTTTTCCTCGCCGAGCACTTGAACTTCTAGCAACCATTTTTTTCGATTATGAGTTGTTTTTAAAAGTGCAAAAAATGGCATTGTGTTTTTTATTTTTTGATTATGTAAATCCTAGGTTTATTTTGAATTTTTTTATTTGTTTTTTCTAATATTTTTTATTTGACTTTGCATATTTAAATTTATTTGAAATTGCAGAGACAACACACTAGACCTTCTCAAACACAACATTTTGACCTTCACAAAAAAATTTAAAGCCAAATTTTGTGTTCTCTATTTTTTCTAAAAGTTTACTAGCTAATTTTTTGTGTTATTTGTGTTTTCTAATATTTTTTTTATTTGTGACTCCAATCTTCTAGATTTTTAATTCCGTGAACTTAATAATGTTTACTTTTCAGTTTTTATGTGCTCCATGTTTTGAGTCTGAACTTTTTGTCCTTTTTAAACATTAACTTCAAGGTTTTTTTCTGATGAATTCCACTGTTTTAAAACTTGTTCTTCTTTTGGCAGAGTTCCCTATTTTTTTATTATGAAGTGTCAGACTTTTTTGTTTACGATGAGTGAGCGAACTTCTAGAAATAATAAAGAAGATTGTAACATAAATAATTATGTTATCATTTGTTTAATTAGAGAACTTGTTTCATTTATATTATGAGCTTTCACCAAACGTGGGGATGACATTGGGTCCGATGAGGTTTTCCTTGCCGAGCACTTGAACTTTTAGCAACCATTGTTTCCGTTTATGAGTTGTTTTTAAAAGTGCAAAAAATGGTGTTGTGTTTTTTTTTTGAACAGGTAAATCCTAGGTTTTAATAAACTCCGAACTTCTGTGTTTTTTCAATTTGAACTTCACTTTTTTATATTTTGATTAAAGAATTGTATTCGATTTTTTATTTTTGTATGGCAAACACAATGTTTTTTTGTCTCTCTTTTTTCACATGTAATTGGAGGTTGGAGTCTCGTAATACAATTTTTGAACCGTGCAGGGAGGAGGACGTGAACTTCTCGCAACAAACCTTTTAGGCTTTTAGTTTTTTTATTCCTTTTATTCTCATCCTGCTTCAAACCTGCGCATTTGGTGTAGTACTTGAACTGCTTGTTGTTTTCACGTTGAACTTCTATCATGTATTTTTGTTCGTAATTCCTCACCCGTTCATTGGATTTGCACAACATTTTTTTGTGTATTTTTGCACATGTAAATACACGACGAACCTCCTTCACAGCAATTTTTGAACTCTCCTGGGCTGACCATGTGAATTTCTAGCAAAAGTCTTTTTAGAAAACCTGAGTTTTTTATATACTCTTGAACTTCTCTGTTATTTTAATTTGAACTTCTTAGTATTATTCTTAGAAAAAAATTGTTTTTAAATAAGCACCAAACATTTCTTTAGAAATTGAACTTCATATATTTATTTTTCCTATGAACGGAAAGAATTTAAGTTTCCCATATATATCGACTACTCCTTTTTTTATTAGGTCTTCTTCATTTTTATTTAGTAGCAATGAAAGTTTGAGCTTTGTTTTGGTAAATATTGAACTTCTCTATTTTTGTAATTTGGACTTATTTATTATTTCTTTTAGTAATAGAAATATCCTAGTTTTGTAATAAATGTTGGACCGTCCGTTTATTTAAATTTGAACTTCTAGAGTTTTTTAATTTAGAAACGTTGAAAGTCCCTTTTTATGATTTTTTGAGCTTCTCTATTTTTAAAATTTGAACATATTGTTTTTTATTTTTAGAAACAGTGAAATATCCACTTTTCTAAGTGTTTCTTTTATTTTTTTAACTACTTTGTTTTTTTGTTTGAACTTCCTATGTTCGTCTTGTCAGCGGATTTGTATTTTCCCATTTTTGCACATTGAACACTTGTGTTATTTTTTTGAACTTCTTGTTTCCATTCTTTTAATAACGAGGAAATTTGAATTTTGTATAAACATCGAAATGCTCCTCTTTTTTAATTTGGACTTCTTGGTTTTGTTTCTTTTAGTAATAGAAAATAATCCTAGTTTCTAATAAACATCAAGCTACTCCATTTTTAATTTAAACTTCTAGTTTTTTTTAACCTTTTAAGTACCTTTTCACCATTTTAGGTACATTTTTTCATTGACGGGTTTGATTTCTTTCAACCTCCCAAAAATTTGGTTTATTTATATGCATCAACGTACCTACAGGAGAATACTTGAACAATTTTTAAATTATCATTATGTTACATGTGGGCTCTGCGTTTTTCCTCCTCGGGGACGACCATATAAGCATCAGGAATTCGAGAACATGTACTTCTCAGTACATCTCCTTCAGAAATGCACTCTTTTACTCTATGCGAACTTCAACTTTTTTTATACGTGAACTGTATTGTGGATTTCTTTTTATTTTTGCATGCAAATTTCGTACACATACTTTTTATCGTGTTACATATTTTGAACCTTGTCATTTCTTATTTTTGAACTTATTTCTCTTTCTATTATATACACAAAAAGAAAATCTCAAAATCTGAAAAAGTGTCGAAGGTAATAACACATTGAATTATCTTTCAGATGTCAACCAATTCACTAATAGCTACTCACGGAAGTTAAAAAAACTGATAGCTATTCATGAACATGCTTCATGCACCAACAGAAAAATGGATTTTTTTATTAAAATCAATAAAAGCCTAAATGTCTATATATCTCTGCCACATAGCCCAACTAGGAGGTACTTTTCATCCTCAGCCCCCAGGGCATGAGCATACAAACAGAGGAACGCATCAGTTCTTGATTTTCCATCCATAAGAAATGTGAAAATCAATCAACCAAAAAACAACCTCTCCACCTCCACGAGTTGGTTCATGATTGTGTTGAATGCTGCTTGCCGCACGGACGCAATGGCACCAACTAATGTTGTAGCATATTTTGTTCGCCAACAAACTTCAGAATGTCTGTTGCCGGATGTAGCCAACAACACTCGTTTCAGACTTCAGTTTTCACCATCGCCAACGGTCGCGCTGGAGCTGCTATTGTAATTGAGCTGTCATTAGAAAATTACTCGACCTGCATGGATGCTCTGCAGCCACGCGATGGTGAACAACATAAGCTTCAGCAACAACTAAACTTCATTCGGGGGCGAAGCGGAACTTTTTGAACCTGGCGATGTAGAAAAATAAGTAGCATCAACCCTTTTTTATCTCTTTTGTCGTCCGCTGCAGTAGAGGCAGCAACCAGGGATAGGGGGTAATAGAGTGGAGTATGGGGCAGCGATCGATTTCTCTTTTTGGTTTTTTGAGGGTGTGAGCAGTTCTTGCAGTTTATACGCACACAAGGTAGAATGGAAGCAAAACACACTAGAGGGCCATGCCGACTGCGTACTGGGAGGCACGTGGCTGCAGCTGCAGCGGGTGGACTTCCCCGTGCACAATTGATCTGCCGTGCAGCGAGAAGCCAACACTAGTGCAGTGGCGAAGAGCGCGCCGGTGCAGAGCGCAGAGAGCAGGTGCGCTGGAGGAGGGCGTGCCGGAGGTAGGGCAGGCCACACCGTAGGGGAGAGAAGGTCACACCGAAGCAGAGCGCAGAGAGAAGGAGCACCGGAGGGAGGGCAGGCCGCGCCGTAGGGGAGAGAAGGTCGCGCTGGAGCACAAGGAAGGTCGCGACGGAGGGCAGGTGGTCGAAGCAAAGGACAACAATGGTGAAGGTGGATGGGGCAGGCGGGGGCAGAGGTGGCCGAGGTGCGAGGCGGAGGAGGCCGTGGCAGAGTGCAGAGGTGGTCTGGGCGGACGGTGGTGACGAAGATGGTTTGGCGGAGGGCGACGGCGGTGGCGGTGGTCCAGGCGGACGACGACGCCGGTGATGGTCCGGGCGAAGGGCGGTGACGGTGGTAGTCCGGGCAGACGGCGGTGAGGGAGATGGTCCGAGCGGAGGGCAGCAGCGGCGGTGGTCCGGGCGGATGGCCGCCACAGAGATTGTCTGGGCGGAGGCCGGCGATGGCGTTGGTCCAGGCGGACGACGGCGATGGCAGTGGTCCGGCTGGAGGCCTGCGGTAGGAACACCCGATGGCAACCCGATCCAGGCGGCGAGCTGTTGGAGCCGTGGAGGTTTGGGATAAGGTCGGGACGTGGGGTGGGTTTTTTCCTTTTTAGCGCGTACAAATTCGGGAACAAGTCCATCGCGTCCTTATAGAGCTGATCGTGATCCAAATAACTATTCTAATCTCAGGATCAGAATAGTGTTGTCCTATATATATATATAGTGTTACTATTCATCATCGAGGGTGCAGAATAAGTATTTCTTCACCCGAGGTAATCTTACGATCATTTCATAATTAAATTATGTTTAGAATTCAAATAGTTACATTCCTATTGATTCACTACGTAAAATTTGACATAAGAAAATAAAAATATAGGTCATAAGACAAGAAAATTTATAGTTTATGTGTATTTTAGACTATGTTTTTACGTTTGTAATTTTACATAACATAAAATATTTTTTACGGCGATTATATATTTTCTTACGGTCTCTTTTTACGTCGAAAATAAGACAAAACTTACGGAACGTAAAATTACGGTGCATTGATGGTAAAATAGAGGGGGGTGAAGAATAACTATTCCTCAACCAGGGTGACGAATAGCGCGATATATATATATATATATATATATATATATATATATATATATATATATATATATAGCCCGTCTATTTTGATAATATTATCAGAATAGTTATTCTGATAACACTTTCGCACTGCATGCTCAACGCGAGGGCACTGCACTTTCTTTGGCAAGAGCACTGCATTACAGAGACTAGTGAACTTCGCGTCGGAAAAACTGCGCAGTGTTTTTTCGGTATTGTTTTCGCTCTAATTTTTTAACCGTTTATTGGAACAAGGCGTGTAATATACTGTTGGAAAGCTACGGATTAGGCGCAACTTCGCCATGTTGAATACTTTTCGAGATTCCCCGCGGTTTAAGAGCAGTTTCAAAAACGGTGCAGCCCACAAAGAGTGGCAGCGAGCGTTTTTCACGTTTTTTCTAAACCGCTCGTCGGAATGAGGCAAATGATACAGCGTTGGATAGATATCGTCGAGACGCATCTTTTTCATAACTATTGTTTCCTCTAATTCATTACGGTTTAAGAGCAGTTTCAAATTTACTAAATCGCGGAATTCTGTTTTTCAATGTTTTTAAAATTTTCGGTACTGTTTTCGCTCAGTTTTTTAACTGTTTGTCCAAACGAGGCATGTAATATACCGTTGAAAAGCTATTGACGAGGTGCAACTTCCATATGTTGAAATGTTTTGAGATTCCTCACTATTTTAAGTTAATTTTAAAAATCGAACGATGGACGACGAGTGACAGCGGCCGTTTTTCGCGAAATTTTTACAAATCGGTTGTCAAAATGGTTCAAATGATCTGCCGTTGGAAACATATCGATGAGACGCAACTTTTTCATGTAGAACACTCTCTCTAATTCCTTACGGTTTAAGAGCAGTTTTCAATTTACCGAAATGCAGACACTCTGTTTTTTCGCGACACCCAAATCGACGTGGTTTCTTCATCCGACTGAAAATCGCACTGCATCGGACGAAGAACCGCACTGCATCAGACGTGTTAGAGAACTGCATGGTTTGTTTTATTCAAACGTAATTTTTTCAAGGACGAGAAAGTAGAGTGCACTTCACATCGGGTGTAAATGAACCACAACACTATCAAGAAGTGAACCGCATTACTTTTCTTCGCTTTCGTAACAATTTTTTTGTACTTACGAGATGAACAACATCATACGGCCGACCGCACTGCTTCATACTGAAAGCCGCACTACATCGGATGTGCAAGCGACTTGCATAACTTTTTTTGTCGGACGTAAATTTCCCATGATGAGGAAGTGGAGCACGCTTCACGTCGAGGCGTAAGTGAACCGCAACACTATCGAAAGTGAACCTCGACACTACGAAAAGTAAACCGCATAAGATTTTATTGCTTTTTTCATACTTATTATTTTTCATGCGCATAGACTAGGCAAGTGGACGGCATGGGGCTGACCGAGTGAACTACATCTAATAAGAAGTGAGCTTCTTTTTGAGATGTTTTTTCGTTTCTGTTTACCGAGTGAACCACATATAGGTTTTTATAGCAAACTGCGTGAGACATCAAAGTGAGCTTCAAAATATACATAGCCATTTATTATTTTCACACATCCACACTCACACATCCACAATCACATTAGTCAACCACATTAGGCTTTATTTTTCAAAGTGTGCACTGCTGTTGCACGCCGTTTGAACCTCTCTTTTTTCATATCCCTTTGAAAAATACCAAAAGGAAAAGTGGACCATTAAACATGATGAGATCAATTGCATTTCTGTTTTTTCTTCATTGTTTTTGGTTGTTGTCCTTTTACTACGTACTGTTCTTTTACATTTTTTTGTTTAGTTTTCGTGTGGAAGGAAAAGCATGTACCACATGGGCGATAGATACAAGAGATGAACTGCAACGAAAGGAAAAAAAGATATAGTCATGTCACTCACCGGAGTATTTCCTTTTTTGTCTTCAAAGCCGAACTGATGATTTCTTTTTTGTCAAAACAAATTGCACTGTTTTTCTCAGCATTTTTTCCCAAGGAATATAAAGAGAACCTCTTGAACACAAGAAAGTGAACCTCTCGACAAATGTTAGCACACAGCCAGCTCGCATCATACACAAGTGTTTTCTCAAACAATAAAACCGAACTTCAGAAAAACAATGATATCCTTTTTTTTTCTCCTTCACACATGTTTCCACATTACACGTCCATGCGAGCTGCACTGCAAAATATAAAGCAAAATGAAATTATGGCACAGATTTTTGGGGGAGGAATGGGATGGTCAACCGTCTCGAGGGCGTACCTCCCGAGCTGCATGGCAGCGCCAACCGAGCCGCACTGGGCACGAAGCCGGTACAGGAAGGAGTTGCATGAGACGCCACCTGAGCACCACCGCTAGCCATGCGCCGTGCAGTCCACCTGCCCACCCAAGGAGGTCCAGCACAAAGTTGACCTGCTCGCGGAGATCGCGCGAGGTGGCCATGGATGAACCACATCGGGGGGTGCGACGCACTGCTCGCGGGATCTGGCAGAACTGCATAAGCAAAATCAAGAATACAATGAAAAAACTCTTCTAAACCGCACCCGCATGGCGAGGTGCACTTCACGCCGCAGATCAGAGACCACCGTGTGGACTGCAGTGAGCAAGGAGTGTACTGCAGCCACGCCGGCGGTAGGGGGGGGAGACTGAGGGAGTCCTGTATTAGGGGGTCTTCGGACAACCGGACTATATCCTTTAGCCGGACTGTTGGACTATGAAGATACAAGATTGAAGACTTCGTCTCGTGTCCGGATGGGACTCTACTTGGCGTAGAAGGCAAGCTAGGCAGTACGGATATGGATATCTCCTCCTTTGTAACCGACCTTGTGTAACCCTAACCCTCTCTGGTGTCTATATAAACCGGAGGGTTTTAGTCCATAGGACAACATACAATCATACCATAGGCTAGCTTCTAGGGTTTAGCCTCTCTGATCTTGTGGTAGATCAACTCTTGTAATACTCATATCATCAAGAATAAATCAAGCAGGATGTAGGGTTTTACCTCCATCAAGAGGGCCCGAACCTGGGTAAAACATCATGTTCCCTACCTCCTGTTACCATCTGCCTTAGACACACAGTTCGAGACCCCCTACCCGAGATCCACCGGTTTTGACACCGACATTGGTGCTTTCATTGAGAGTTCCTCTGTGTCCTCGCCGTTAGGCTTGATGGCTCCTACGATCATCGATAGTGATGCAGTCCAGGGTGAGACTTTTCTCCCCGGACAGATCTTTGTGTTCGGCAGCTTCGCACTGCGGGCCAACTCGCTTTGCCATCTGGAGCGGATCGGAAGTTACGCCCCTGGCCACCAGGTCAAGTTTGGAAGCTTAAACTACACGGCCGATATCCGTGGAGACTTGATCTTCGATGGATTCGAGCCTCTGCTTTGTGCGTCACACGGTCACGATGAGTACGATTTAGCTCTACCATCAGATAGTGTTCAGGAGATCGCACCGGAAGCCGCTCCGACCCTCAATTCGGAGCCAGTTGCACCGTTCATGGACGGGTGGATGGACCCCGCCACAGAGGCCTTACCCTCAGCGGCGATCGAGCCGAACATCGACCTTACCCTGCACCAGAGCCGTGTTGTCAAACTGCTGGATCCTTCTCCGGCCACGGACTCCGAACTGCCTGCGCCCGTTCCTAGCGAATCCGATTGGGCGCCGATCATGGAGTTTACCTCCATGGATATTTTTCAGCACTCGTCATTTGGTGACATACTGAACTCATTAAGGTCTCTCTCCTTGTCAGGAGGATCCTGGCTGAACTATGTCCGACAGGATTGGGATGCGGATGACGAAGAAATTCGCTGCCCACCCACCACCCACTTAGTAGCCACTTTCGACGACTTAACCGACATGCTCGACTTCGACTCCGAAGACATCGACGGTATGGACGACGATGCGGGAGACGAAGAGGAACCACTGCTCACAGGGCACTGGACAGCCACCTCATCATACGATATATACATGGTGGACACACCCAAAGAAGGCAATGGCGACGAGACAGCGGAGGATGACCCCTCCAAGAAGCTCTAAGTCCCGCCAAAGCAAAAGTGGTGATGCCGGCACAGGAGATAATAATACTCCGGATAGTGCCGAAGATGGCAACAATCCCCTCCAGCACGATCTAGGGCAGGAGGATGGAGAGGCCAGCCCTCTAGAGAGAGCGGCAGATGCAGAGGCGGATGATGATAATTACATGCCCCCTCCGAAGACGAGGCAAGCCTCGACGATGACGAATTCGTCGTGCTAGAGGATCCCGTCGAACAAGAGCGCTTCAAGCACCGGCTTATAGCCACAGCAAATAGCCTTAAGAAAAAGCACCAGCAGCTTCAAGCTGATCAAGATATGCTAGCTGACAGATGGACTGAAGTCCTCGCGGCCGAGGAATATAAACTCGAACGCCCCTCCAAGAGTTACCCAAAATGCAGGTTGCTACCTCGACTGGAGGAAGAAGTGTATGACGCGGTTGATCGGCCACCTCGTGGCCGCGATAGAGAGGCATTCCAGCCAAAAGCTCAGCCTGAACCCCGACGCTATTCGAATAAAAAGACATGGGGAAATACGCCAGACCTGCGAGACGCATTGGAGGACAAAGCAAAACATGCAAGATCGATCTACGGATCACGAGGGCACGCCACTATGCGAGATGATAAACGTCACGCCGGATACAGTAAAAGTAAATCCGGCCGTGCCGAACACAGTGGGCAAGACTCATTGGAGCAGCGTCGCGATATAGCCCAGTACAGAGGCGCCGCACACCCCTTATGCTTCAGAGATGAAGTAATGGATCATCAAATCCCAAAGGGTTTCAAACCCATAAATATAGAATCATACGACGGCACAACAGATCCTGCGGTATGGATCGAGGACTTCCTCCTGCATACCCACATGGCGCACGGTGATGATCTACACGCAATTAAATACCTCCCACTCAAACTCAAAGGACCAGCTCGGCATTGGCTCAATAGCTTGCCAGCCTAGTCCATTGGCTGTTGGGAAGATCTGGAAGCCGCATTCCTCGACAACTTTTAGGGAACTTATGTGCGACCACCAAATGCCGATGACTTGAGCCACATAATTCAGCAGCCAGAGGAATCGGCCAGGCAATTCTGGACACGGTTCCTAACAAAGAAAAATCAAATCGTCGACTATCCGGATGCAGAGGCCCTAGCAGCTTTTAAATTCAACATCCGCGACGAGTGGCTAGCCCGGCACCTTGGTCAGGAAAAGCCGAAATCTATGGCAGCCCTCACGACACTCATGACTCGCTTTTGTGCGGGAGAGGACAGCTGGCTGGCTCGAAGCAATAACATATCAAAGAAACATGGTACTTCAGATACCAATGACGGTAACGACAGGTCACGTCGCAAAAAGCATAAGCGCCGCATTAACAGCGACAATACCGAGAATACGGCAGTTAATGCCGGATTCAAAGGCTCTAAACCCGGTCAGCGGAAAAAGCCATTCAAAAGAAGCACTCCGGGCCCGTCCAGTTTGGACCGTATACTCGATCGCTCGTGTCAAATACACAGCACCCCTGACAAGCCAGCCAACCACACCAACAGGGATTGTTGGGTGTTCAAGTAGGCCGGCAAGTTAAATGCCGAAAACAAAGATAAGGGGCCACATAGCGATGATGAGGAAGAGCCCCGGCAGCCGAACACCGGAGGACAGAAGAGGTTCCCCCCACAAGTGCGGACGGTGAGCATGATATATGCAACCCACATCCCCAAGAGGGAGCGGAAGCGTGCGTTCAGGGACGTATACGCACTGGAGCCAGTCGCCCCAAAGTTCAACCGACGGTCCTCCTGTCTGATCACCTTCGATCGCAGGGACCATCCCAATAGTATCCATCATGGCGGATTCGCCGCACTGGTCCTAGACCCAATCATTGACGGATTTCACCTCACTCAAGTCCTTATGGATGGCGGCAGCAGCCTGAACCTGCTTTACCAGGACACAGTGCGCAAAATGGGTATAGACCCCTCGAGGATCAAACCCACAAAAACAACCTTTAAAGGCGTCATACCAGATGTAGAGGCCCATTGCACATGCTCAGTAACACTAGAAGTGGTCTTCGGATCCCCGGCTAACTTCCGAAGCGAAGAGTTGATCTTCGATATAGTCCCGTTCCAGAGTGGTTATCATGCACTGCTCGGGCGAACCACATTTGCGAGATTCAATGCGGTACCGCATTATGCATACCTCAAGCTCAAGATGCCAAGACCTCAGGGGGTCATTACAGTTAATGGAAACACATAGCGCTCTCTCCAAACGGAGGAGCACACTGCGGCCCTCGCAGCGGAAGCGCAAAGCAGCCTCTTAAGCCAATCCACTAGTTCGGCGTTTAAGGACCCAAACACCTACAAGCGCGCCCAGAGTAATCAGCAACAGGACCGCCTGCCACATTTCGAGCTTGCATAGCAATGCGGCCCCCACCCCGGCCCAAGCCAAACGGCTAAATTCTTGCCATGCGTACATAATTACATATTAAAAATACCATGGTCACAAGCGGTCAGGGGGGCATGACTATGACACGCCCCAAGAGGCGGCTTAAACTGCACTAGGGGCTTCCCGTTTTGTTATTTTTCTCTTTTCAGTACTTTAATCTCTGGAAACCCGGTCCGGCAGCATGATTGCCGAACATATCATGCAGCAACCAAGAAGGCAGAAAGCTACGTCACACCACGGAACTCCCAGGTGGATTACGATAACGGGTGTAATACTTGCTTTAATACTATTCTTCAGCTCGCCCTTGGAGGGGACATAGTCCTACTTTTTGCTTATTGCACTGCCTGTATCATTCTGCTTTAACGCACCTTTTTGAATAAACAATGCATAGCATTAAGACTATTATTGCATTCTTCTTTATATAGATATATGTTCATTCATGACATCCAGCACCATACACTATGGTACGGCCAATACGCTAGGGGCTTAAGCATACCCCACAATAAGACGTGAGAAGTCCGAACACTTTCAACAGTGCGACACCCCAAACTTATAGCATTATATGCATCAGCTCTGAATCATGTATTGGGTCAATAGTTGGGTTTCCCGGCTCCCATGTTTTGGTACCTTACGTTCCGCTATATCGGCTAAGGTAGCACTGGGAGAACTACTGAGATTGTGCCCCGGTTCTGCTGGGCTAAGCACCTCAGTAGAGAAAGCTAAAACTGACTGTTATGATAAGGCGAGAGACTGGTCGCTGTTCGAGAGGTTTTCGAGTCCTTAAAGACTTATGCCGCTTAGAGCGAGGAGTCGGCCCTGTCCGGCTTAAGGCTTGTATCGTGCCCCGAATTCGGCCTTCCGAACACTAGGGGCTTCGCCGAAATTTAAAATTATAAAATTCTATGGCTAAGTGAGAGTGATAACGCATTATAGTCCGATTGCCTTGTTCGTTGTGCTGAGCACCTCCCTCGAAGGAGCCAAAAATGGGAACAAGAGTGCTCAGGTTTATCCCGAACACCCCAGCACTCGTGGCATGGGGGCAGAAGTCGACGACTAGCCATCTCTCAGATTTGATAAACATCCGAACATAAGGTAATATTTTAAATTCAATCAAGCGTTGCATAGCGCATATGAACAAGTTTTCATGAATACAAGATTACACGAGCGGGTTTACTCAAATATTATATCTTTGGTACACTCATCCGCTACGAGACAGGAACCCTTCAGGACACCCTCATAGTACATCTTGGGGTGGCGATGCTCCTTGCCCTCCGGCGACCCTTCCTTGATCAGCTTCACGACGTCTAGCTTGGCCCATTGCACCTTCACACGGGCGAAAGCCCGGCGTGAACCTCCGATGCAGACGGACCGCTTGACGACTTCCAGCCGTGGGCAGGCATCCACAAGCCGCCTCACTAGGCCGAAGTAGCTGTTCGGAAGGGCGTCGCCAGGCCACAGCCGGACTATAAAACCCTTCATGGCCTGTTCGGCCGCCTTGTGTAGCTCGACCAGCTGCTTTAGCTGGTCGCTCATAGGCACTGGGTGTTCGGTCCCAGTATATTGGGTCCAGAACAACTTCTTCGTTGAGCTTCCCTCCTCCGCCTGGTAAAACGTTGCAGCATCCGACACGCTGCGGGGCAAATCTACGAATGCTCCTGGAGAGCTCCGGATTCGGGTAAGTAACAAGTAATTTACTTTCACATGCTTGCTTTGCATATAGAATGCCTTACCCGCCGCTATATTCTTCATCGCATCAATCTCCTGGAGGGCCTTTTGGGCTTCAGTCTTGGCATTCTTTGCGCTCTCGAGGGCCGCGGCAAGCTCGGACTCTCACGTCTTCAAGTCAAGCTCCAACACCTCATGCTTTGTCACGAGAGCATGGAGCTCTTGCTGCACCTCGCCCACCCGAGCCTCCTGCCTTTTTCCGCTCGGTGCGCTCCTTGGCCGCTTTGTTTTTGGCCTCGGATAGCGCTTGCTTCAGGGTCGCCACCTCGGTCGTGGCCCCTGGCAAATTCATGATGATCCTATCATTTTGCAATCGCATTCCTTTCATATATATCCATATACTAGGTACTACTTACCTTTGTTCTCCTCGAGCTGCCTCTTGGCAAGGCCGAGCTCTTCCTTGGACCCTTTGAGGTCCTGCTTCAGTGCGGCGACCTCCACAGTCAGTGCGGCAGAGGCCAGCAGTGAAGCCTGCACACGCATATAGACATACTTATATTAGACTCCTGCGATATTGTTTGATCCTCTGTTCGGCTTTTCTTTGTGAACACCGAACAGAGCAACAGGGGCTACTGTCTATGCGGTTATATTTTGCCTATATTTCAAAAACTTACCTCAAAGCCTGTTAGAAGGCTGGCATAAGCTTCAGTCAGTCCGCTCTTGGTGGACTGAACCTTCTGGACCACCGCACTCATAATAGTGCGGTGCTCCTCTTCGATGGAAGCACTGTGAAGCGCTCCCAGCAGATTGTCCGGTGCCTTTGGATGGACAGAGGTGACCGGCACAGGCGTCTTGCCCCTCTTGGAAGGAGGCTGCCTGCCCGAGTCCGGAACCACTGCAGGTTCCGGCGCGGTGTTCGGCTGAGGGCCGAACTCGGAGCCCTTAGGAGCCTTGCTCTTTCTGCTCCTGGAGTCCGGAAGGTCGCCTTGAGGCGCCTCGAGGACTGTCTCCCCTCGACCTGGTACCTCTTGAGACAACACCTCGGCATTGTCCGTAGGGCAGGGGGAGGTAGCGGTCAGAAGTGGATCGCTATCCATATCCGACGAGCCTAGGGAGCCGTCCGATGAGGATACGTCGATACTGGCTCGGGGCGGTCTACATAATCACAATTCGGTGTTAGGGGAAGCAGTGCGACAAAGGAATGCTATGAGTTACTCTGGTATCCAAATACTTATGACTTTACCAGGGGCTTGGCCCTGGGCAGCCATTCCTCTTCGCCTTCGTCGGCGGTGGTGGAACTGTCCGGAAGGAGAGTCCTTCCCTTCTTGGACCCTTCGCCCCCCAGTTGGGGTGGCCTTCCTTTTCTTGTCTCCCCCTGACTGGAGGGGGAGCGTCTTCATCTTCCTCCTCATCTTCATGGGAGGAGTGCGCCGAGGAGTCATCGGACGATGAGTCCGATATCACCTGGCGCAGGAACTCTTTCGAGTTCCCTTGGCCTTCTTGGTCTTCTCCGGCACCTTGTAAGGTGTCGGAGTCAGCATCTCCGTCAGGAGAGCGTCCGCAGTGTCTTCGGGCAGATGGGCCGGACAGTTAATCTACCCCGATGTTTCCACCCAGTCCTGTCAAAGGCATGGGAGCTTAGACCTCGCACATGGTTAAGCAATGAGAAGTAAATATCCTACCAGATGTACAAAACTTACCGGATTTGCCCGTGGTCCCCGGTGAGAGAGGGAGGGACCTCGGCGCCCATAAACAGCACCCTCCAGACGTCCTTATGCGTCGTGTCGAAGAGCTCGCTAAGTGTCTGGTGCTGGGCATGGTCGAACTCCCATAAATTGAAATCCCGTTGTTGGCACGGGAGGATCCGGCGGAAGAGCATGACCTGGACTACGTTGACGAGCTTAAGCTTCTTGCTTGCCATATTCTGGATACATTTCTGGAGTCCGTCCAACCCACTGATGAACCCCACGACAAGCCCTTCTCTTTCCAGGAAGTGAGCCATGTAGGGAATCCGGATCGAAACTCGGGGGCTGCCACACATTTGGTGTCGCGCGTCTCGGTGATGTAGAACTAGGCCGACTGCCACCCCTTTATGGTCTCCACGAAGGAGCCCTCAAGCCATGTGACATTGTGCATCTTGCCCACCATGGCTCTGCCGCATTCTGCTTGCTTGCCTCCCACCACCTTCGGCTTGATGTTAAAGGTCTTCAGCCACAGGCCGAAGTGGGGCCAGACGGGGAGGAAAGCCTCACAGACGACGATGAACGCCGAAATGTTGAGGATGAAGTTCGGGGCCAGATCATGAAAGTCCAGCCCATAGTAGAACATGAGACCACGGATGAATGGATGAAGGGGAAACCCCAGTCCGTGGAGGAAGTCGTGAAGGAAAACTACCCTTTCATGAGGTTCCGGGGTAGGGACGATCTACCCCGCAGCAGGCAGCCAATGCGCGATATTCGCGGCTAAGTATCCGGCGCCGTGCAGCTTTTTGATGTGCCCCTCCATAACGGAGGAAGCCAACCATTTGCCCCTCGCGCTGGACATGTTTGGAGAGGGTTGAGGGGAAGGATGTGGACTTGGGCGTTGGAGCTCGAGTGCGCAAGAACGGATGAGCAAGGAGGAAGAAGGCGTGGGTAGAGAAAGGTTAAACCTTATCCCTTTATAAGGGTGGCCGAAACCATGCGCCCCACTAGCTTGGTAAAACTCGCTTATTCCCCAAGCGTCGTAATCGATGGCGCGGTTGGGTTACCCATGCCCGTATTGATGAGAATCCCGTAATAAGGGGAACACGATCTCTGCTTTGACAAGACGTGTCAATAAACTGCCTCGCGTTATGTGCGGGGCTAGAAAAACGGTTCGAATAATCACCGGGCAATGACATAACGTCATGTTGCTGAAACGTGTCAGCAGATTAGATTTGTGGAAATATTATTCTCTCTACGGTGGTATGTGGAACTTATTTTGCAGGGTCGGACACTATCTGTCACACCCTAGCTAGTTCAAGCATTAGAGTGTGCATCATGTTTAAATTCCTCTTAAATTTGAAATGGGGATGACAGAACCCCCAACACCCCCTGGAACAACTAGGGTTTACTAAAAACTTTTTCAATGAACCTGAAATGCCCTTCTAAAAAGCCCACCCTTTTTGTTTTGGGTTAAAACCCCTGACAAAAATGGTGCACATTTTTCTGGGACATCTAAGGTCATTGGATTAATCCTTGTAGTATTTGCATTTGGGCATTTAAATGCTATAAAATATTTTAAATGCACAAATAATCATAAACTAAAATGTTTGCTGCTGGATATATTCTAAGCAGTGGCCCTGATTAATTTTATGATTTATGGTAATGCCCTGGCATTTTTAATAAAGCCCTGAAGTTACAGAAATAATAAAATAAATAAAAAAACAGAAAAGGAGAGAAAGAACAGGGACTTACCTGGCGCAGCCCAGCAGCCCACTCGGCTCAGCCCAGTCCACTGGCCCTTGCCAGTCGTCCTCCTCCTCTCGCCAGGAGGACGAGGAGCGCGTGGCCGGTGCCCGCGGCCACACGCCGGCCACCTCCTGCTTCCGCCGACGCCCTGGAGGCGTATACGAGTGCCACGCCGACCCCCACATCTCCCTCTCTTTCTTCCCGCTCTCCCCGTGGCCTCTCCCCTCTCTGGCTCTCTCCCCATCTCCCTGTCGAGCGCAGCCGTCGCCGCCGACAAGCTCCACCATAGCCACCGCCGTCCATTCGTTGCCTCGTCATGCCAGGAAGCTCCGCCGTCGTCGACTACATCGAGTAGGCTGAGCCCTGAGCGCTCGCTCGCCCCGGAGACGCTGCACCGAGCTCGTCCTCAACTCCGGCCACCGGAGATCCCCTTCGCCGTCCCCGCCGCATCAGCTCATCCCCAACCTCGCCGACTGCCTCGACGAGACCCCCGTGAGCTCAGCCACCTCCCCACCCTCTCCGTTCTCTCTCTCGAGCCCCGTAGCGACTGCACGTAGATCAACCGCATGCACCGCCACGGAGCTCGTCGCCGACGAGGCTCCGGCCACCCAATGGCCACGCCATCCTGTCCACTAGTCCTACCGCACCTCCAGGAGCTCAACGCACCAAACCACGCGCCTCCCCGTGCCCCCTAGCGACTAGTTTAACCTCACCCGAGCTCCGGCCGCCGCCAAAGTCGTCGCCGGCGACATTTCGGGCCACCCCAGCTCCACCCACTGCCACCACTCGACGCGGCTTCGTCCCCGCATCACGTAGATAGTCTCCGCCGTCCTTGTGGTTGCCGGAGTGCAAATCCTGCGCTGTTCCCCCGCGTCTGGCCTCGCCGGCGGCTAGACGCCGGTGAGTTGACCCTGTTTGACCCCCGTGTGGGCCCAGGTTGACCCCCCTAATTCTATGACAGGTGATGCCGGCCTGCTAATTAGTTTAGGATTAGTTTTAACTAATTTTAATTAGTTTAGTCACTGACATGTGGGCCCAGACCCCACTGACAGTAAATTAGTGTTAATTTAATTCTGTTAATTAGCTGAGTCACTGACAGACAGGGCCCACCAGTCAGGTTTGACCTGGCCGACTCAGTTGACCCGCTGACGTCACACCTATGTCATGCTGACGCATTAATTCAATTACTGGATTTATTCTTTAGTAGGAAATTCCAGAAAATAGCCAAAACTTCTCAACATCATAGAAAATCAACCATAGCTCCAAATGCAAAGATTTATATATGAAAAATGATTAGAAAAATTCAATCTATCCCTCTATAATGGTTTCATGCATGACAAACCAAGATAACCTTGCTGTTTAAGCAAAATAAGGTAATGCACTAATAAGGCTAAGATAAATGAACTATCATTTGAATCTTTGATTCAAATGGGTTCATTCCTTTCTGTTTTAGCTTGCATTAGGCCAAGACACATTCATTTTGCGATGTCATAGCATGCATCATATTGTTGCATATTGTCATGTGTTGATTATGTTCGGTGTGTCTTTCGTGGTAGGTTCTGCCTCCGAGGATAACCCCGAGTATCCATCTGAAGGGCAGTACCCTACTACCACTACAACAGGCAAGCACACCATTGATCATTCCGATACAAACCCAAGTTCTCGCTTCTTCTCTTGTTTACTGCATTAAGACAACGCGATTCAAACTGCTGTGTGCTATGGTAGTTGAACCCTTATCCTCTGCATGACCTGTCATTGCCACAGTAACTAGATGAAACCCACTAGCATGTGTAGGAGTTGATTGATCCATGTATGTGATTCCTACCTTGCTATGCCTGCTATGCTTAGAGTTGTGTCAGGTCTGGTTCATCTGGGTGATGGGCTAGAGTGAAATGATTATGTTGGTAATGTGAGGGATGTGTTGAACATGTTTTGGTAAAGGTATCGATGAGAGGCCATGTAGGAGTACATGGTGGGTTGTTTCATTGAGGCCGTCCATAAGAACTGAGATCCGTATGCGTGATTTAAGATGCAGCTACTACCACACATTGGGCCCTGAAATATGACCCGCTCGACTTACTGACCCCTCTCGCCCTCTGTCCAGGAGTTGCAACTAGTTTCTGGTGTTTGTAGGTTATGTGTTGGTGGCCGTGCATAGCGCTGACCTTAGGGGTGGGCTATGATGCGGTAGATACACTGTGGCCGGGTATGCCGGGCACCCGTTTGGCGTCTCGGGACCTTGTACACATCATTTGGGGCCGTTGAGGACACCCCGGCCGGATTTCCTTGTCGATGGAACCTGAATAGGCGATAAACCTGGACTAGAGACTTGTGAGGTTAGTCAGGTCGTGGTCTACACCCACGTCGGTTTTCGCTTGAAGTCTGCCGAGCACATGTCGTGTGCAGACGCTAAGTGGTGGAAACATGTGTGACGAAGTATACCCCTGCAGGGTATAAAACTATTCGAATAGCCACGTCCGTAGTAAAGGACTACTTGGTTGCCTATATAGTTCATAGACAAGTTAATGGATACTACTAAAAGACTCAAGATAAGTGTGAGTACCAAGGATGGCCCTCTCGTAGGATGTTGAGGGAGGATCCCCAGTGGAGTATTGTGTTGGTGAGTAGTGGACTCGTGTGCGAAAACTATTTTACTAGTGGAGTTCCGTAGGATAGCTTAGCCAAGAGTCAAAGCTAGCTTGCTGCAATAACCCCACCACCTTCTTAAGAATGAGCATGTATAGTAGGTTCTGTTGTAAGACTTGCTGAGTGCCTTTGTACTCATGTTTGCTTAATTACTGTTTTCAGACGACAACACTTCTCCCTCCGATGGGTTCTACGTAGACCTTGATGTCGACGAGTGACTAGCCACCCAGGTGGTGATCCTGGCCATGGAGGGACCTATGTAGATAGACAGGCTTCGGAAGCCTTCTTGCTTTCTAGTGTCTGTACTCAGACTATTTACTTCCGCTTGTGCTTGCATGCTTGTATGACTTGAGTGTCGGGTCATGTGACCCCTACCTGTATGAACATGTTATGTATGGCTCTCTGGAGCCTTTAAATAAAGTACTTGAGTTGTAGAGTTTTGTTGTGATGCCATGTTGTATGTACTCATATCGGGCATATTGTGTGTATGATTGAAATGCTTGGTATGAGTGGGATCCGACAATCTAGTTGTTTATCCTTGGCAGCCTTTCTTATGGGGAAATGTAGTCTAGTGTTCCTCGAGCCATAGTAGTCCGCTACAGCCCGGTTCACCGGAGTCCTGCTAGCCCAGCACTACTGTTCAGGACACTTGACTGGCCGGCATGTGCTTCACTTCGTTCCTATGTCAGTTCCTTCGGGGAAATGTCACGCGGTGACATCCGGAGTCCTGTTAGCCCAGTGCTACAGCCCGGATTCACTCGCTGATGACCGACATGCTCGATGTGATTCATGTATGCCTGTCTCCATAGGTCTGTGCCGCTTTGGGTTCACGACTAGCCATGTCGGCCCGGGTTCTCTGTCATATGGATGCTAGCGACACTATCATATACGTGTGCCAAAAGGCGCAAATGGTCCCGGGCCATGGTAAGGCGACACCCGTGGGATACCGTGCGTGAGGCCGCAATGTGATATGAGGTGTTACCGGCTAGATCGATGTGACTTGGAATCGGGGTACTGACAGCGTTGGCATCAGAGCCGGACTGCCTGTAGGTTCGTTGAGCCAAACTGGTCGATGTCGAGTCTAGAAATGCTTTAGTTATATGTATGGGAATTGATTGTGGGAGGGAACGTAAGGCTCTTTTACTCCTTTACCTTATGCCCTCTGATCTGAGTCATTCTCTTCTCTTTCAATGTGGGTTAAGGACTAGGCTCTCTTCTTCTATCAGGTTCACGTGTTACTAATCCGTAGTAGCTTATAGGATTGTTGTTACAAGCCTCAATACACTTCTACTACTTTTAGTATGTTGCCAGTTGAATCAGAACCTTGATATGATGTTGTTGAGTGGTATTGCAAACTGTTTGTGGATGTCTCAAATCTTTTTCTGAGCATTTACAGCTGTTATGTTGTCCAATTTTCCCTAGAAATTCTAATGTCTTTGCATTGTGGTTGTGCTTTCAGATGGCCACTCATGCTCAAAACCAAGTGGTTCGCCTGACCCGGTGCCTTGATGTGCCTAGTCATACTGCTATGTTAGTTCGGGTAATTATCGAGACGGGTTACCGTTGGTATCCCGAATACACCGTCGAAGAGCAGTTCCGAGACATTAACCAGAGCCAATATTTCTGCACCGTTAGGATATTTCCTTCTTACCCTGGATCTACCGAGCCCCTCCACTGTTCCTATGGACTTGGGGTTACTGTTGAGATGGCTGTGCAGGATGCTGCCTATTCCATGATGACCATCATGCGAGTCCGGACTGGCCTGCTTCGGAACACCGACTTCCGTTACATGCCAGCTTCACTTCTGGGAGCGCAAGGGTATCTCCAGGCTATCTATGCTGACTCCACTTAGGAGGACTCACTAACTCGTACCACTGCCGAGATGCTCGAGGATAAGGACCGAGAGAATCGGGCCTTGATGCTGGAACTTTTCAACACCCGTGCTGATCATTGGGCCACATTGACTCGGTTTGCACCTGCGGTGCAAGCAGGATGTATGGATACAAGGGATCTGTATCCTGTGAGATCTGCTCTGCCAGACATGGTGGATTGGCGTGATGTGGGAGGCATCACCCCTCCCCATGGTCCCCACATGCCACCGTTTGTTGGTCTAAGACCTCATCCTAGCCCCCTTGGTCCACAAGCTCCTCAGGACCGTCTGTTCCCGGATGATCACGTTGAAATTCCAGGCTATGGAGGTGACTTCTATGAGGACTACTATGGAGCTGTCTGAGCTAGTAGTAGTATCACTAGTATTGTAATAGTTGTATCTCCACTGTCCTGCGTGACTTGTGGAATATGACTTTGGGTGTAATCAATTCCGAAGGTGTAGACAAATAATGTATAGGAGCTTGGAATGTCTCCGATGAGATGTAACATCTTTCATCATGGTGTGTATGACCGTTGGTATATATATGGCAGTTTTATATTACCATGACATACGGATGAACATCTCTGCATTCCGTGTTATCCATTATATTCTGCACTTCCTTGCTAAGTTCGAGCCATCCTTATCTATACCGTTGTCTTGTTTTCTCCTAGGATGGTCAACACCCGCAGCAACCCTGCTGCCCCGGAGCAGCGGGAAGCCAGTGCAGCTAGGGGTGAAAATCTGCCTCACCCGCCCTCTCTGGCCGAAGTGATGCTGGAGGCGGAAAGAAACAAGCGTGAGACTAACCGCTTGCTGGAGCGGATTGAGCAGAACACTGCACGTCATCCGCGAAATGACTTGGTGTCAATCAATGACTTTATCAAGATGTACCCACCAAAGTTTAACCATTCTGTCGAGCCCCTCGACGTGGATGACTGGCTTCGCAGCATCACCCACAAGCTACGTTCTGCCAACGTAGCCGAAGCTGATAAGGTTACTTATGCTGCCTATCACCTCGAAGGCCCTGCTAGCCTTTGGTGGGAAAATTTTGAAGCTATGCGCCCGGTCGGCCAAATCACTACTTGGGCTGAATTCAGTGAGGCTTTCCATGAGCATCACATTCCGGAAGGTCTCATAGATCGCAAGAGGGAGGAGTTTTGCAATTTCACCCGAGGAAGACTGACTGTGGATGCATATAGTCGTGAATTTGGGAATCTGGCACGTTATGCTCCTGAAGAAGTATCTACCGACGCTAAGAAGCAGGCAAGGTTCCGCAAGGGACTTAGCCCTGAGCTTCGCCGCGATCTTCATCTGCACGAGTACACCTCCTTTCGGAAGTTGGTCAACAAAGCCATCAGTGCTGAGACAGGCCAGACTGATTATGACGCTTCACGCAAGCACTCCCATGATTTTGGCTCTTCATCCGGCTCTGGATCTCAGAAGCGTCGGGTGTGGATTCCAAGCACGGCACTGCCACCCAGGTTCATTCCGAGGCCATCCTTTAAGGCGCCTCATCCCAACCAGCAGTTTGCACCGCCCAAGCCCTATGGTGGCCCTGCTGCTAATGCTGCTCCACGCCCCAATGTGGTGACATGTTTCAAGTGTGGAGAGCCGGGTCACTATAGTCGAGAGTGTCCCCAGAACAACCCCAATTAGTCTGGAAAGTCCGGTGGCCGTGGTAAGCCAGCGGGAAAGACATTCTACGCCAAGCCGGTCACCACTTTACGTGGCCATGTCAACTATGTTTCAGCCGAGGAGGCTCATGAGGATCCTAACGTCATCCTTGGTACGCTCCTTGTTAATTGCCATCAGACATCTGTTCTTTTTGATACTGGAGCATCTCATTCATTCATATCCGAGAACTATGCTCGATTGCATAACACGACATTCTGTGACATGCCCGCTACCATGGAAATTCAAACCCCTGGCTCTAGATGGCAAACTTCTAGAGTAAGCCATGGGAACAAAATTCTTGTCGATAGACTTGTCTTCCTTGCATCCTTAATAGCTCTCAAGTCCTCGGACATAAACATCATCTTGGGTATGGACTGGATGTCAGCTCATTATCCTAAGATTGATTGCTCCACTAGAACCGTTCAACTTACCCACCCATCGGGCAAGACAGTCAATGTCTTAACTCGAGTGGCCAAGCGCCAGCTTTACTCCCTAAATGCCAACCCCCTTCTAGACCTTGAGGATGTTCCGGTAGTCCGAGACTTTCCGGATGTCTTTCCAGAAGAACTTCCAGGTGTTCCACCTGACAGGGATGTCGAGTTTGTGATAGACCTTGTTCCAGGAATCGTTCCAATTTCTAGAAGACCCTATAAGATGGCACCCTTAGAACTAGCCGAGCTTAAGAACCAACTCGATGAGTCCTTGAAAAAGGGTTTCATCCGTCCTAGTTCCTCTCCTTGGGCTTTCCCCGTCCTCTTCGTCAAGAAGAAGGATGGAACGGATCGAATGGTTGTAGATTACCGACCTGTCAACTTGGTCACCATCAAGAACAAGTATCCGCTTCCCAGGATCAACGATCTGTATGATCAGCTCGCTGGATCCTCAGTCTTTTCCAAGATGGATTTGAGGTTGGGCTACCATCAAATCAAAATCAGAAACGGGGACATCCCCAAAACGGCCTTTGTTACTCGTTATGGCCAATACGAGTACACCGTTATGTCCTTCGGTCTAACCAATGCCCCAGCCACCTTCTCTCGGTTAATGAACTCGGTCTTCATGGAGTATTTGGATAAATTCGTCGTAGTATACCTCGATGACATACTCATCTACTCCAAGAATGAAGAGGAACATGCCGAACATCTAAGGCTGGTATTGACGAAACTTCGAGAGCATCGCCTTTATGCCAAATTCTCCAAGTTTGAATTTTGGTTGCCAGAAGTGACCTATCTAGGCCATGTAATCTCTGGTAAGGGTATTGCTGTCAATACCGAGCGAGTTCAAGCTGTCCTTGATTGGACTCCACCTGAGACGGCCAAGCAAGTTCGGAGCTTCCTTGGCTTAGCGAGCTATTGCCGCCGCTTCATTGAGGCCGTCCATAAGAACTGAGATCTGTATGCGTGATTTAAGATTCAGCTACTACCACACATTGGGCCCTGAAATATGACCCCGCTCGACTTACTGACCCCTCCCGCCCTCTGTCCAGGAGTTGCAACTAGTTTCTGGTGTTTGTAGGTTATGTGTTGGCGGCCGTGCGTAGCGCTGACCCTAGGGGTGGGCTATGATGCGGTAGATACATTGTGGCCGGGTATGCCGGGCGCCCGTTTGGCGTCTCGGGACCCTGTACACATCGTTTGGGGCCGTTGAGGACACCCCGGCTAGATTTCCTTGCGGATGGAACCTGAATAGGCGATAAACCTGGACTAGAGACTTGTGAGGTTAGTCAGGTCGTGGTCTACACCCACGTCAGTTTTCGCTTGAACTCTGCCGAGCACATGTCGTGTGCAGACGCTAAGTGGTGGAAACATGGGTGACGAATTATACCCCTGCAGGGTATAAAACTATTCGAATAGCCGCGTCCGCGGTAAAGGACTACTTGGTTGCCTATACAGTTCATAAACAAGTTAATGGATACTACTAAAAGACTCAAGATAAGTGTGAGTACCGAGGATGGCCCTCTCGTAGGATGTCGAGGGAGGATCCCCGGTGGAGTATTGTGTTGGTGAGTAGTGGACTCGTGTGCGAAAACTATTTTACTAGTGGAGTTGCATAGGATAGCTTAGCCAAGAGTCAAAGCTGGCTTGCTGCAATAACCCCACCACCTTCTTGTGAATGAGCATGTATAGTAGGTTCTGTTGTAAGACTTGCTGAGTACCTTTGTACTCATGTTTGCTTAATTACTGTTTTCAGACGACAACACCGCCCCTCCGATGGGTTCTACGTAGACCTTGATGTCGACGAGTGACTAGCCACCCAGGTGGTGATCCTGAGGACCCTATGTAGATAGACAGGCTTCGGAAGCCTTCTTGCTTTCTAGTGTCTGTACTCAGACTATTTACTTCCGCTTGTGCTTGTATGCTTGTATGACTTGAGTGTCGGGTCATGTGACCCCTACCTGTATGAACATGTTATGTATGGCTCTCTGGAGCCTTTAAATAAAGTACTTGAGTTGTAGAGTTTTGTTGTGATGCCATGTCGTATGTACTCATATCAGGCATATTGTGTGTATGATTGAAATGCTTGGTATGAGTGGGATCCGACAATCTAGTTGTTTATCCTTGGCAGCCTTTCTTATGGGGAAATGTAGTCTAGTGTTCCTCGAGCCATAGTAGTCCGCTACAGCCCGGTTCACCGGAGTCCTGCTAGCCCAGCACTACTGTTCAGGACACTTGACTGGCCGGCATGTGCTTCACTTCGTTCCTATGTCAGTTCCTTCGGGGAAATGTCACGCGGTGACATCCGGAGTCCTGTTAGCCCAGTGCTACAGCCCGGATTCACTCGCTGATGACCGACATGCTCGATGTGATTCATGTATGCCTGTCTCCATAGGTCTGTGCCGCTTTGGGTTCACGACTAGCCATGTCGGCCCGGGTTCTCTGTCATATGGATGCTAGCGACACTATCATATACGTGTGCCAAAAGGCGCAAATGGTCCGGGGCCATGGTAAGGCGACACCCGTGGGATACCGTGCGTGAGGCCGCAATGTGATATGAGGTGTTACCGGCTAGATCGATGTGACTTGGAATCGGGGTACTGACAGCGTTGGCATCAGAGCCGGACTTCCTGTAGGTTCGTTGAGCCAAACTGGTTGATGTCGAGTCTAGAAATGCTTTTGTTATATGTAGGGGAATTGATTGTGGGAGGGAACGTAAGGCTCTTTTACTCCTTTACCTTATGCCCTCTGATCTGAGTCGTTCTCTTCTCTTTCAATGTGGGTTAAGGACTAGGCTCTTTTCTTCTATCAGGTTCACGTGTTACTAATCCGTAGTAGCTTATAGGATTGTTGTTACAAGCCTCAATACACTTCTACTACTTTTAGTATGTTGCCAGTTGAATCAGAACCTTGATATGATGTTGTTGAGTGGTATTGCAAACTGTTTGTGGATGTCTCAAATCTTTTTCTGAGCATTTACAGCTGTTATGTTGTCCAATTTTCCCTAGAAATTCTAATGTCTTTGCATTGTGGTTGTGCTTTCAGATGGCCACTCATGCTCAAAACCAAGTGGTTCACCTGACCCGGTGCCTTGATGTGCCTAGTCATACTGCTATGTTAGTTCGGGTAATTATCGAGACGGGTTACCGTTGGTATCCCGAATACACCGTCGAAGAGCAGTTCCGAGACATTAACCAGAGCCAATATTTCTGCACCGTTAGGATATTTCCTTCTTACCCTGGATCTACCGAGCCCCTCCACTGTTCCTATGGACTTGGGGTTACTGTTGAGATGGCTGTGCAGGATGCTGCCTATTCCATGATGACCATCATGCGAGTCCGGACTGGCCTGCTTCGGAACACCGACTTCCGTTACATGCCAGCTTCACTTCTGGGAGCGCAAGGGTATCTCCAGGCTATCTATGCTGACTCCACTTAGGAGGACTCACTAACTCGTACCACTGCCGAGATGCTCGAGGATAAGGACCGAGAGAATCGGGCCTTGATGCTGGAACTTTTCAACACCCGTGCTGATCATTGGGCCACATTGACTCGGTTTGCACCTGCGGTGCAAGCAGGATGTATGGATACAAGGGATCTGTATCCTGTGAGATCTGCTCTGCCAGACATGGTGGATTGGCGTGATGTGGGAGGCATCACCCCTCCCCATGGTCCCCACATGCCACCGTTTGTTGGTCTAAGACCTCATCCTAGCCCCCTTGGTCCACAAGCTCCTCAGGACCGTCTGTTCCCGGATGATCACGTTGAAATTCCAGGCTATGGAGGTGACTTCTATGAGGACTACTATGGAGCTGTCTGAGCTAGTAGTAGTATCACTAGTATTGTAATAGTTGTATCTCCACTGTCCTGCATGACTTGTGGAATATGACTTTGGGTGTAATCAATTCCGAAGGTGTAGACAAATAATGTATAGGAGCTTGGAATGTCTCCGATGAGATGTAACATCTTTCATCATGGTGTGTATGACCGTTGGTATATATATGGCAGTTTTATATTACCATGACATACGGATGAACATCTCTGCATTCCGTGTTATCCATTATATTCTGCACTTCCTTGCTAAGTTCGAGCCATCCTTATCTATACCGTTGTCTTGTTTTCTCCTAGGATGGTCAACACCCGCAGCAACCCTGCTGCCCCGGAGCAGCGGGAAGCCAGTGCAGCTAGGGGTGAAAATCTGCCTCACCCGCCCTCTCTGGCCGAAGTGATGCTGGAGGCGGAAAGAAACAAGCGTGAGACTAACCGCTTGCTGGAGCGGATTGAGCAGAACACTGCACGTCATCCGCGAAATGACTTGGTGTCAATCAATGACTTTATCAAGATGTACCCACCAAAGTTTAACCATTCTGTCGAGCCCCTCGACATGGATGACTGGCTTCGCAGCATCACCCACAAGCTACGTTCTGCCAACGTAGCCGAAGCTGATAAGGTTACTTATGCTGCCTATCACCTCGAAGGCCCTGCTAGCCTTTGGTGGGAAAATTTTGAAGCTATGCGCCCGGTCGGCCAAATCACTACTTGGGCTGAATTCAGTGAGGCTTTCCATGAGCATCACATTCCGGAAGGTCTCATAGATCGCAAGAGGGAGGAGTTTTGCAATTTCACCCGAGGAAGACTGACTGTGGATGCATATAGTCGTGAATTTGGGAATCTGGCACGTTATGCTCCTGAAGAAGTATCTACCGACGCTAAGAAGCAGGCAAGGTTCCGCAAGGGACTTAGCCCTGAGCTTCGCCGCGATCTTCATCTGCACGAGTACACCTCCTTTCGGAAGTTGGTCAACAAAGCCATCAGTGCTGAGACAGGCCAGACTGATTATGACGCTTCACGCAAGCACTCCCATGATTTTGGCTCTTCATCCGGCTCTGGATCTCAGAAGCGTCGGGTGTGGATTCCAAGCACGGCACTGCCACCCAGGTTCATTCCGAGGCCATCCTTTAAGGCGCCTCATCCCAACCAGCAGTTTGCACCGCCCAAGCCCTATGGTGGCCCTGCTGCTAATGCTGCTCCACGCCCCAATGTGGTGACATGTTTCAAGTGTGGAGAGCCGGGTCACTATAGTCGAGAGTGTCCCCAGAACAACCCCAATTAGTCTGGAAAGTCCGGTGGCCGTGGTAAGCCAGCGGGAAAGACATTCTACGCCAAGCCGGTCACCACTTTACGTGGCCATGTCAACTATGTTTCAGCCGAGGAGGCTCATGAGGATCCTAACGTCATCCTTGGTACGCTCCTTGTTAATTGCCATCAGACATCTGTTCTTTTTGATACTGGAGCATCTCATTCATTCATATCCGAGAACTATGCTCGATTGCATAACACGACATTCTGTGACATGCCCGCTACCATGGAAATTCAAACCCCTGGCTCTAGATGGCAAACTTCTAGAGTAAGCCATGGGAACAAAATTCTTGTCGATAGACTTGTCTTCCTTGCATCCTTAATAGCTCTCAAGTCCTCGGACATAAACATCATCTTGGGTATGGACTGGATGTCAGCTCATTATCCTAAGATTGATTGCTCCACTAGAACCGTTCAACTTACCCACCCATCGGGCAAGACAGTCAATGTCTTAACTCGAGTGGCCAAGCGCCAGCTTTACTCCCTAAATGCCAACCCCCTTCTAGACCTTGAGGATGTTCCGGTAGTCCGAGACTTTCCGGATGTCTTTCCAGAAGAACTTCCAGGTGTTCCACCTGACAGGGATGTCGAGTTTGTGATAGACCTTGTTCCAGGAATCGTTCCAATTTCTAGAAGACCCTATAAGATGGCACCCTTAGAACTAGCCGAGCTTAAGAACCAACTCGATGAGTCCTTGAAAAAGGGTTTCATCCGTCCTAGTTCCTCTCCTTGGGCTTTCCCCGTCCTCTTCGTCAAGAAGAAGGATGGAACGGATCGAATGGTTGTAGATTACCGACCTGTCAACTTGGTCACCATCAAGAACAAGTATCCGCTTCCCAGGATCAACGATCTGTATGATCAGCTCGCTGGATCCTCAGTCTTTTCCAAGATGGATTTGAGGTTGGGCTACCATCAAATCAAAATCAGAAACGGGGACATCCCCAAAACGGCCTTTGTTACTCGTTATGGCCAATACGAGTACACCGTTATGTCCTTCGGTCTAACCAATGCCCCAGCCACCTTCTCTCGGTTAATGAACTCGGTCTTCATGGAGTATTTGGATAAATTCGTCGTAGTATACCTCGATGACATACTCATCTACTCCAAGAATGAAGAGGAACATGCCGAACATCTAAGGCTGGTATTGACGAAACTTCGAGAGCATCGCCTTTATGCCAAATTCTCCAAGTTTGAATTTTGGTTGCCAGAAGTGACCTATCTAGGCCATGTAATCTCTGGTAAGGGTATTGCTGTCAATACCGAGCGAGTTCAAGCTGTCCTTGATTGGACTCCACCTGAGACGGCCAAGCAAGTTCGGAGCTTCCTTGGCTTAGCGAGCTATTGCCGCCGCTTCATTGAGGCCGTCCATAAGAACTGAGATCTGTATGCGTGATTTAAGATTCAGCTACTACCACACATTGGGCCCTGAAATATGACCCCGCTCGACTTACTGACCCCTCCCGCCCTCTGTCCAGGAGTTGCAACTAGTTTCTGGTGTTTGTAGGTTATGTGTTGGCGGCCGTGCGTAGCGCTGACCCTAGGGGTGGGCTATGATGCGGTAGATACATTGTGGCCGGGTATGCCGGGCGCCCGTTTGGCGTCTCGGGACCCTGTACACATCGTTTGGGGCTGTTGAGGACACCCCGGCTAGATTTCCTTGCGGATGGAACCTGAATAGGCGATAAACCTGGACTAGAGACTTGTGAGGTTAGTCAGGTCGTGGTCTACACCCACGTCAGTTTTCGCTTGAACTCTGCCGAGCACATGTCGTGTGCAGACGCTAAGTGGTGGAAACATGGGTGACGAATTATACCCCTGCAGGGTATAAAACTATTCGAATAGCCGCGTCCGCGGTAAAGGACTACTTGGTTGCCTATACAGTTCATAAACAAGTTAATGGATACTACTAAAAGACTCAAGATAAGTGTGAGTACCGAGGATGGCCCTCTCGTAGGATGTCGAGGGAGGATCCCCGGTGGAGTATTGTGTTGGTGAGTAGTGGACTCGTGTGCGAAAACTATTTTACTAGTGGAGTTGCATAGGATAGCTTAGCCAAGAGTCAAAGCTGGCTTGCTGCAATAACCCCACCACCTTCTTGTGAATGAGCATGTATAGTAGGTTCTGTTGTAAGACTTGCTGAGTACCTTTGTACTCATGTTTGCTTAATTACTGTTTTCAGACGACAACACCGCCCCTCCGATGGGTTCTACGTAGACCTTGATGTCGACGAGTGACTAGCCACCCAGGTGGTGATCCTGAGGACCCTATGTAGATAGACAGGCTTCGGAAGCCTTCTTGCTTTCTAGTGTCTGTACTCAGACTATTTACTTCCGCTTGTGCTTGTATGCTTGTATGACTTGAGTGTCAGGTCATGTGACCCCTACCTGTATGAACATGTTATGTATGGCTCTCTGGAGCCTTTAAATAAAGTACTCGAGTTGTAGAGTTTTGTTGTGATGCCATGTTGTATGTACTCATATCAGGCATATTGTGTGTATGATTGAAATGCTTGGTATGAGTGGGATCCGACAATCTAGTTGTTTATCCTTGGCAGCCTTTCTTATGGGGAAATGTAGTCTAGTGTTCCTTGAGCCATAGTAGTCCGCTACAGCCCGGTTCACCGGAGTCCTGCTAGTCCAGCACTACTGTTCAGGACACTTGACTGGCCAGCATGTGTTTCACTTCGTTCCTATGTCTGTCCCTTCGGGGAAATGTCACGCAGTGACATCCGGAGTCCTGTTAGCCCAATGCTACAGCCCGGATTCACTCGCTGATGACCGACATGCTCGATGTGATTCATGTATGCCTGTCTCCATAGGTCTGTGCCGCTTTGGGTTCACGACTAGCCATGTCAGCCCGGGTTCTCTGTCATATGGATGCTAGCGACACTATCATATACGTGTGCCAAAAGGCGCAAACGGTCCCGGGTCATGGTAAGGTGACACCCGTGGGATACCGTGTGTGAGGCCGCAATGTGATATGAGGTGTTACCGGCTAGATCGATGTGACTTGGAATCGGGGTCCTGACACTATCCTTATATTCAAAATCTTCAGGGGTGTATTCGTAGGAGGAACCCTCCTTGTAATGCCGAAGACAATACTGCATGCCAGACTCATCGTCATTGAAGGCTGGTTCAGGGGCTACTGATGGAGTCCTGGATTAGGGGATCTCCTGACAGCCGGACTGTTGGACTATGAAGATACAAGATTGAAGACTTCGTATCGTGTCCAGATGGGACTCTACTTGGCGTGGAAGGCAAGCTAGGCAGTACGGATATGGATATCTCCTCCTTTGTAACCGACCTTGTGTAACCCTAACCCTCTTCGGTGTCTATATAAACCGGAGGGTTTTAGTCCGTAGGACAACATACAATCATACCATAGGCTAGCTTCTAGGGTTTAGCCTCTCTGATCTCGTGGTAGATCAACTCTTGTAATACTCATATCATCAAGAATAAATCAAGCAGGACGTAGGGTTTTACCTCCATCAAGAGGGCCCGAACCTGGGTAAAACATCGTGTTCCCTGCCTCCTGTTACCATCTGCCTTAGACGCACAGTTCAGGACCCCCTACCTGAGATCCGCCGGTTTTGACACCGACAAAGACCTTGCCCCCCGGCAGTGTTGACATGGTGGAAGGTGGCGGGGCGGGTGGATCCAGCGGAGGAAGGGCCCGGAAGATCGGTGATGCAGGGCCGCTGTGGATCCGAGGGCGCCGGCGCGGGACAGGCGGAGGTCGGTGATGCAAGGCCGCTGCGGATCCAGGGGTGGGAAGGATGGATCCAGCCGTGGCAGCCAGCAGGAGGTCACCAGGGATCCAGGGAGTCGGGAGCGGAGCCATGGCATGGGGTGGACGGCGGGTGCATGGTGGTGCTCGCCAGGACCGGCGGCGCCTCGGTCCCTGACCGGCGATGGATTGGGGCGGAGGGGCAAGTGACCGACAGGGATCCAGGAAGGGGTTGTGGCCCGTTCTGGTGCGAGAGGAAGGTGGCTAGGGGACGGCTGGTCTAGATCCAGCCAGATCCATCGAAATGTAGCCACCGGGGCGTGGTGGTGGGGGGCGTGCTGGATGGAATCGGAGCGGTAAAGGGAGGTGGCAGAAGGTGGGTCGGGGTGGGGGCTGTTGCTGGCAGAAGGAGGCAGGTGGGGCGGGTGCTTTTTTTGTTTCTTGTTTTGAGGCGGGTCGGGTCAGGTGGGGTGTTATCATAATAGACCCACCCTATATATATATATCCGACAAAAGAGGGTCATGCTACAACAGCAGGATACATGGCTCAGCCTAGATATCAGTACGAATCAAGTTGTGCATATTTGCTGTTGGCATGAACCACATCGCCACATGTCGGGTTTGCAAAAGCCACCCATCGCATGGAAGCTTGATGCCTTTCAGACACTGAAGATTATCTGGCAACAAGTCGCGTTGATGAATCTCTGGATATGGTGATTCATGAAACCCATATTATGATGTGTAAACACAGTTCCCCCTGGTGAATGGAAGTTGCATAGCACTGTAATCATTGTCGGTGATATGATCGATGATTATTTGGATGATCGGATAATTGAGCCCGAGGAACATGGAGTGGTTGCCGAGGTTGTAAACCCGCCTCCAGTTGAATACGCCTGGCCCAACGGAGCTGGCATCTTTCTCGAACATGAAGCAGCCACAGCCATCAATGGCACGAATGCCCCAGGCATTGTACTGCATGTGGTTTGATGAAATGTATTGGTCAATTTGGTAGGCGCAAATTAGCATCAAATGACCGTCGTCAGCTGAGCGAGCGATAAACCACCACTCATCGGCTGGTATGATTCAAGGTCCTAGAATCATGAAGCCCACCGCATTTGCGTCTGCTGCAACAATTCAAATTGGAGACCAAAAGGACAAAAATAAACAACCACGTTCAGAGTATGTGTGGAATTAAGATTATTATAACAGTGACCCATATCATAGACAGAGAATTGCAATGCCGTGGTCATAATTATACCCCAAGTTAAAAAAACAAGCCAATGGCTTTCATATTCTCTACTCCTATAAAAGACTCAGTTGGTGATGACGGTGTGTCTGCCTTCCGTCATTTCTGACCATCAGATCTGCATCTAACAACTATGAAGTAAGTCGTGGCATTTTTGCAACAAGACCCCACTCCCCTGCTCCAATTTGCAGAAACCCCTTAGTATCTTGAAACCAACCACATCCCCACCTCATCAAAACAGCCACAAGGAATATATTTTGTGTGAAACCTAATACGAGTATATTTTTAGTGATATATACACCAAACTATAGTGTTTTTCTTTCAAGTTTGTGAACATGTATTATTCTATTTTGGATCCGTTGCAATGCACGGCCACATTGCTAGTCTAGAAATATATCATGGTTCAAACATCATGTAATAATAAGAGGAAAACAGATATGACAGGGCCTACTCATATTCTACCATAGCACTTACTACAGTTATCATATCAACTCTAAGCAATAACATGCGTTGTTATAAAAATCCTAGAAATGAGAGTAACATATAGCAATCATGAGGTTATACTCATAATATCTATTCTAACAATCATTAGATGCCAAATGTTCTCATATGAACTCTAACAATAACATGTGTGGTCATAAAAATCTAGGAAATAAGAGGAACATATAGCAATGATGTGGTTATACACATACTATATATTCTAAATTTGTAACAATGAATAGGCAGTCGTATTCTTAAGGTAAGGATGAGATGAGATAGAACAAATACACGATGATAGATTCCACCAGTATAGGCAGCTATTCTGTGCGTCGATCGCATAAACGATGCCATCGTGCACTATAGCTTCAGACATAAATGTTGGGTGAAGAGGATCGATGATGAGCCATAACCATGTATGGTGACCGGATTCCAGATAGACTAATCCCATGTTGAACACGGCAATGAGCTTGTAATCCATGTAGTCTTGTGATGATGTGGGCACTTCGCATTACAAAGTTCAGCAAACAGTGGTTGAGCCAAAAGCTTGACGCGTCTCGTGCGTAGTAGGCAGGAGTTTCCGGCGGGCCACGAGGCTCGATGATGGCGGTATCCAACGATGGAAGGGCGATCTCTCGCTGGGTGTAGATATCGACGAGACGCCATGGACTACCGAATTGGTGGATGCGGACGGGTAGAGGTTGCATGTCGAGGGGCACCACGGCAACCTCCGTAGGATCGTCAAGTAGGTATCTGGGCCACCTGCGAGGATCGGGCATCAGCAAGCAAGGTGTTTGGAAAAGAGTCGGCCAGTTGCAAACGAGTAGACGGTACAAAGATACCGAGCATGTGGCCAGATGGACAGTGCTGAGCAAGTCCATACGATTACAGATCTGCTCCAAGAGAACATCAGGGATGGAATTCCAATCGCAGCTCTACGTGTCAGTCGGTTCTGCCATAGGGGTTTTTAGGGTGCTGAGTGAGTGGGGTTTTCGGTGCTTGTGAGCTAGCGGGAAAGTGGATTTGGGGGCTATGGTACGCCCGAGCTACCAAGGAAGATGGCGCGGGCCGGCGAGCAGTGAGCAGGGGGAAATGGTGTGCGACCGACGATGGGGAAGAGAGGAGGAAGAGAGGAGGAAGAAGAGTGAAAGACGGGGAAGAAAGTGCATGAAATCTCAATTCTACTAGTACTACTACCAGGATATACCGTCCTTTGGAGTGTAAATAGTTACGCCGATGACATGTGGGTCTACCTCAAGAGGGCCCATATGTCAGTTAATGGAGGAGAGAGGTGCGTAGTCATATTTGTGGAAGCGTGCTCCACTGGCAAACATGATGGCACTACTGGGTAAGGCTGTTTTAGTAACACCAACACGCTGGTTCAGCTTATTAATCAAGTGTCCCATCTGCTACAGTGTGTATTGTCACTTCACTATGAAGACTAGTTGAATAGTTCTCTCTGACCGAGATTGGGAATAATGGATCGCGAAGACTTGCTATCTACAATAACCCTATGCCTGTACGCTCGGGCCCCTCCCAATGCTCTGCCTTGTACAGGTGCTAAGGCTGCCATGTAGGCAAAAAGTTTGATGCGGCAAGGTAATTAAGAGGAGAGATAAGTGTGGTGAACCTAGTACTAAGCACGAGAACCTAGATAAAAGACTTAAATGGAAGAATCCCACCAATGCATGAAGAAATTTAGTTACAAAATCATTAAATAAAGGATGCTTAGCACCAACAAGTTAACCACCTGTACATGTAAGCATTGGGAGCTTTAGTTGCTAAATTTTTTAATGTGCTTAGCACCTCATGTAAGTACTGATGCATCTTGTCCAACAAGATGAAACATTGGCCAAGGCACCCGGCGCCAATAATGTAGGAGTACAAGTACTACCTCCTTTCCTGTTTATAGGGCTCAATTCAAAAATTTCATCAACCAAGGTAGATGATGAGTGGTAGAATAATTTTTGTAGTTTGCAAAAACACTCAATTAATGCATTCGTTTTCCTCAAAAAATTATGTTTACCAATGCATTAATTTTGTGTCAAACTTTGACCATTTACTCCCTCCATCTTTGCTTGTGCACCGTGAGCAAGGAGGAAAAAAAGAGAACTTAATGTTTATTTGCTACTCCCTCCATTCCTACATATTGTCTTTTTAGACATTCAAATGGGATACAACATACAGATGTATGTAGACATATTTTAGAGTGTAGATTCACTCATTTTTCTTCGTACGTAGTCACTTGTTGAAATCTCTAGAGAGACAAATACTATGTGGGAATAGAGGGAGGCTTTTACTCCATATTTGGGAACAGAGGGAGTATCAAAATATGGAGGGAACAGAGGAAGCTTGAAATATGAACATGTCAATGGGAGGGAGTAACAACCTCATGCATGCATGCATGAATGCAACAAGCAACACTCACACGTACACATGGATGCATGCAACCCTCACGCACCCATGCGGCACATATGTAACGCCCTCGATGCATCTATATCTCCCACGTGTCGAAGCACGACTTAGAGGCATAACCAAATTGAAAACAATGTCGCAAGTGAGGTAATCTTCACACAACCCATGTAATACATAAGGGAAAGGGATACATAGTTGGCTTACAATCGCCACTGCACACAATACATGAACAACACATTACAACATCCAAATACAATCATGGTCCGACTACGGAACCAAAATAAAGAACAACCCCAAATGCGACAAGGTCCCCGATCGACCCCAACTGGGCTCCACTACTGATCAACTGGAAACGAAACAAGACTACAAACACGATCTTCATCAAGCTCCTCCTTGAGCTGGGTTGCGTCACCTGCACGGTACTCGTCGGGACCTGAAACTGGTTTTTGGAAGTATCTGTGAGTCACGGGGACTCAGCAATCTCACACCCTCGCGATCAAGACTATGTAAGCTTATAGGAAGGGTAAAAGGTATGAGGGGGAGCTGCAGCAAGTGGCTAGCATATTTGGTGGCTAACATACGCAAATGAGAGCGAGAAGAGAAGACAAAAGCACAATCGAGAAACTATGATCAAGAAGTGATCCTAGAACAACCTACGTCAAACATAACTCCAACACCGTGTTCACTTCCCGGACCCCGCTGAGAAGAGACCATCACAGCTACACACGCGGTTGATGCATTTTAATTTAATTAAGTTTCAGGTTTTCTACAACCGGACATTAACAAATTCCCATCTGCCCATAACCGCGGGCACGGCTTTCGAAAGTTCAAATCCCTGCAGGGGTGTCCCAACTTAGCCCATCACAAGCTCTCACAGTCAACGAAGGATTTTCCTTCTCCCAAGACAATCCGATCAGACTCGGCATCCTGGTTACAAGACATCCTCGACAATGGTAAAACAAGTCCAGCAACACCACCTGAATGTGCCGACAAATCCCGATAGGATCTGCACATATCTTGTTCTTAGGGCACACTAGATTGTCCAAGGTTCTGGTAGGCCAGCCCAGAATTGCCCCTGGTGGCCACCGGCAGCTGACAGTTTGGACCAACACTCAGAGGAGCATTGGCCCGGGGGTTTAAATAAAGATGACCCTTGAGTCTGCAGAACCCAAGGGAAAGAAAAAGGCTAGGTGGCGAATGGTAAAACCAATGTTGGGCATTGCTGGAGAAGTTTTATTCAAGGAGAACTGTCAAGGGGTTACCACTATAACCCAACCGTGTAAGGAACGCAAAATCCGGGAACATAACACCGATATGACGGAAACTAGGGCGACAAGAGTGGAACAAAACACCAGGCATAAGGCCGAGCCTTCCACCCTTTACCAAGTATATAGATGCATTAATTTAAATAAGAGATATTGTGATATCCCAACAAATATCCATGTTCCAACAAGGAACAAACTCCAATCTTCACCTGCAACAAACAATGCTATAAAAGGGGCTCAGCAAAGCGGTAACATAGCCAAACAACGGTTTGCTAGGACAAGGTGGGTTAGAGGCTTGGCTTAACAATATGGGAGGCCTGATAATCAAGTGGTAGGTATCGCATCATAGGCATAGCAAAAGAGCGAGCAACTAGCAAGCAAAGATAGAAGTGATTTTGAGGGTATGGTCATCTTGCCTGAAATCCCGCAAGGAAGAAGAACGAGTCCATGAAGAAGAAAAACGGACATAGTCGAACGGGTCCTCAGAAACGCGACGTTAACGGAACCAACCCAAAGAAGCAACACCGGAAAGAGCACACGACATAGTAAACAACCAACACATGAACATGGCATGATATGCGGGATGTGGTATGTGATGCATATGCAAGATTTGGAAAGTAGAGGATTGAACCTGGTCTCAACTTGGAAAACCAAGAGTTCCACTGGAAAGATGAGTTTATTTCGGTTGAAATCGATATAAAGATCACCGGAATCGGATGCACGGTTTGGAAATGGCAAGCAAAACAAATATGGCACCGGTCTGCGATAAACAGCAAGTAGCCATCTAAATGCATCAAGACAAATATGCTACAGCACTCAAACATGGCAACAAAATACATGGCAGGGATCCACTCATGATGGTGGAAAAAAGATTAACACTGAGCTACGGCTAATTCACTCATTAACAGGTTCAAACAAGCATGGCAAAAGAGCAAATGATAATAGGTTTCAGACTTAGTGAAATAACAACAAATCATGAATTTATCATCAGGAAGCAATGTTTAGAGCATGAAAACTACATGCTACAGGAACATATCATGGCAAAGCAGGGCATGGAATTAAGCTACTCAAAGCATATAACAAAAGTCCCTTAGAGACCATAAGCCAAAAGGGATCAGAAAATACAATTGCAAGCATGTGAACATAGCAAAAACATAAACAGATTCGGACTTAGTGAAAAACTGGAGCATGCAAAACAGTTAACGAGTAGGCATCTTTACGAGCTCGATGCACTCACTACAGAGCATCGCGTGACAATCTAAGCATACACTCAGCAAGTAGACATGGCATATAAGCTAGACATGGCAAGAACAACAACATAGCATACACGGATCGACAACAACAAGCTTGGCAAAATTGCAAAACATGTTTACAATCTGCCAGGAACATTTTATAGCAGAAGTATAGCTCGATTGACTCAAGCTAGGGTGCTCCATAAATGCAAACAAAGACATGGATGGATAGAGCACCACAATATCTGCAAAATATCCTTACTGATCCTGCTCAAAAGAGGCACGGATCACTAGGAAACAACATGAACATATGGCATAAAAATAATGACGTGACAAGGACTTGGTGAAATTCTAAGTCCCTGAAATCAGCAACATTGAGTAAGCTACTTTGCATGCTTGTGCTAGTCACCACAAAGATCACAAAAATGCATGGCATACACCCCTGTAAAGATGCCATGGAATTCTACAAAACACATGTAGATCTCAGGATCATAGCATGCACACATTAATCATGGCAAAAATGACAAAAGTGCATTTGCCGAAACAGATCTGAAACTATCATCACATAGCCCTCTTCCAAAAGCATTTCGGGCATCAAGATGAGCTCAAATGAAAATGATGCAATGAGATGAAATGATGTACTCGTCGAGACGAACATTTTGATATGCTACATGTACGAATCGGAGCAACGAATGCAGAGTTATGGCATGTCCAAGATTGCAAAATATTAGGGTTTCGGGGATAAAAGTCACCCGATTCCAGATCTGGATCCGGTTTGCATGCGGATTGTGGTTCGTCGCCGAAGTCGCCGGAGCTCGCCGGAGAAGAAGAAGCAGCAGCCGGGCCGAGGTGCGCCGAGGAGGAGGACGGCGAGGCGGCACCGTGGTCGAGAGCCGGTGGTCGCCGCGGCCGGGCACGGAAGCCGGAGCTGAGGCGGCGGGGCGCAGTGGGTCGCCGGTGATGGCGTTGGTGGTCGGCGCGGGGCTCCTCGCCGGAGCTGGAGGCGATGGCCGGCACGAGCGCGGCGGGGGTGGCGGCCCGGATCGGCGCGGGGAGGGCCGGCCTCGGGCCGAGCGGGCCTCGGCGGTGGGAGGAGGTGGCCTGCCACGTGGCAGCCCCTCAGTGGCTGCCGGTGGCGGCGGCTGGGGTGTCCGGCGCGGCGAACATTGTACGATGGTGGAGAGGGCATTTTTCTAGGGTTTCGAGGGAGAAGACCCGGGATTTTTGAGGGGAGGCCTATTTATAGAGGTAGGAGGAGCTAGGAGAGTCCAAATGAGGTGCGGTTTTCGGCCACGCGATCGTGATCGAACGCTCTAGATGATGGAGGGGGTTTAGGTGGGTTTTGGGCCACTTTGGAGAGGTGTTGGGTTGCAACACACATGAGGCCTTTTCGGTCCCTCGGTTAACCGTTGGAGTATCAAACGAAGTCCAAATGGTATGAAACTTGACAGGCGGTCTACTGGTAGTAAACCAAGGCCGCATGACAAGTCTCAGTCCAATCCGAAAACGTTTAACCACCGCACACGAAAAGAGGTAGAAAGGGACACCGGGTGACATAGGAGCACCCGATTGCAAAACGGACAACGGGGAAAATGCTCGGATGCATGAGATGGACATGTATGCTAATGAAATGCACATGATGACATGATATCAGATGCATGACACGCAAGCAAAGACAAGGCAACAACAGCGAATAACTGGAAGACACCTGGCACATCTGTCTCGGGGCGTTACAACATAGCACACGACGCAACACACACGCTCACGCTCAAGTGCTCAACCTACTCCCTATGTTAGTGAAAGACTGTACATTTAGAGATTTACACATTGACCAGGGCATAATTTACGCCCATAAGTAGCAGATTTATGTGTGCATGGGACCATTGAGAGAAGAAGATTAAATGAAGGTTGACACATGCTGTAATTAAGGATAGACATGTAGCCTATAGCTGGAGCACAAGTTGGTGCATTAGTCAATCAATATAGATTTTAGATTAAAGGCTAAATGCATTGGAAGTGTAGATGTACACTCTTTGTTTTTCAGCCGATGTACACTCTTTGTTGGAAGACCAAGGGAGTACACGTGCATGCACGCACATACATAGCCAGAGTGGCTCGCGTGCAATGGTTGGACTCCTGTCGCGCCTGCGTAAAGTTTTGTTCAACTGATTTCTTTGCTCTGCCAACTGACAGGTGGGACCCAGAAACCAGGTGAAAATTTAACCAGTCAACAAAGTGCCACGTCGACTATGTGGCCGGTCAGTAGGGTGCAATACGGTGCTGTACGATGTGCTAGTGATTGTATAATCACCGCAAAACTATATATAGTGACCGTAAAGAGCGTATTGTTACATACGTTGACCGCCAGTGTATTTTTCTCGTTTCAAATTAAGCCATATTTAACCGGAAAGGACTAGTACATGTACTGCTTTGATGTGTCCCGTCAACTCGCCGAACGAGGAGAAGCTTGCTTACTACGCCTCTCCCTGGCCCACGCGCGTGGTTCCCCCTCTCCCTCTCGCTCGCCCTCGCCCTCGCGGTGGACGTGCAGTAGTTCAATCGGTGTTAGATTGCCAAAAGCATATTGTACTGTAGTATCATCATTGTGGGACCTTCCGAAGAGGCGAAGAGCCAAGTGCAAGGTTCACATGAGTACGAACTGTTGAACCTCCCGAAGAGGCAAAGAGCCAATCACAAGGTTTTATAGGAGTTGTCGTCCTAGTAGGAGTATTACAAATGATGTTACAGTATGATGCCGCCATGTCACCTATATCCAAAGCTGGGCCGCCTTTTTTTCTCAATGAGCATGTTGGATCCCGTGCAACAACCACACTAGTTGCACATACACATAACACATTTCTAGTAATAAATTCTAAAGGACAAATGCCAGTATACCACACAAGTTCATCTCCAATTCATGTGATAAATTTGTGCATGACTAGTCTATATATATTCACAGTGCTACCGTTCAAAATTTACCATACCCCACTTACACGTTATAGATGGGCTACATGTCGTCCTCCAGGTTCCAGTCCCAGGTGTTCTTCATGGATGGCACGATCCATAGCGGTGGGCAACAAGAATCATTGTCACAGCTTTCTAGTCCGGTCCCACATGATGGAGACTCATCCAAGCTGAAGCGGCATAAATCAGGGATAGCGTGTCCCAGCATGTCGTTCATTCGGCAATGCGCACTAAAGACAAAACCATGCTTCATGAACGACATGCCTTCGATGTCGTGCACGGAAGGTGGCATCCGCTTCACAATGGGGTAGCTGTCCCCAATGAAAAGCGAGTACTCTCCAATAGTGTTCCTCGGCACCCACGTAGCATCATGGGGGTCGAACTTGGCATCGTTCATCTGGTACACGCGACATCTCAGATCTGGACACATGGCGACGTACACAGTCAAGGTTCATGCATAATAATGTTGTGCTCAAATATGGTGGTCAGTAATACTGTGTAGCAAATAGTACTACTCCGATATAGAGGAAGTAAAATAACTGGCTTATTATATATATTCACTCTTGGCTACATGGATGAGATAGTAAGACATGGAAAAAAATGGTGGCAGCTAGTGGGTTCATGTCTTCAAGGGCCTAGCTAGCTATACACATGCTACAAGGTAAAAAGTACTCCTATTAGTACTAGTAAGTAGTACAACAACGAAAGAGAAGGCGAGAGGGTTCAAAAATATAATACTAAATGGAATACCTGGGTAGATGGTGACGGTCCGATCATGGTAGATTCTGTGACCATGTTGCACATCAGTGGTACCATGGGTAACGACTGCTAAGATAGTTGATCCCAATATGCCAAAGTCAGCTACAAGGTTCCAGGTTAGACCGAATCGCGGATGCAAATGCACATCCAGGATTGACGATCTTATTTTGATCGGGGGATGACTGGTCCCTGTAAAATAATGGAGTACCGTTAGGGATGCAAATGATGGTTTGTGCATTCCATTTGTAATCTCCCATACCGTAGGATGGCAACCAGATGAAACAAGTCCCCTGGATTGTCACCATGAAGATGCAGCCTAGATGGTGCATGGCGTCTTCGAACGTGTAGGGGTACAAATCTACCGCGGCCAACATGCGCCAGCCTCTACCGTTACTGCCTCTTGCATTGATGGCAATCCTTATGTCGAACACCGCAATGAGATAGTAATCATCGTAGCCGCGTCGCTTTTTCGACAGGTCCGCAATTGCTATCTTCTTCAATCTCATGTAGGCATCATCATACGTATTCAAGCCCAGCCAGTCCGGAAGGCCGATCCCAATGGTTGAGAAGGGGTCTACGGGAACGACCGCACTACTGTGGATGTTGTGCAAAATTATGGTGGTATCCGGCCGGAGGTATGCAAGCCAATCTTCGTTGGCACCGAGCCAGACCTATATATAAGACGGTGGGTAGCGGAGAAATTACGAGATGGAAATGGAATAACTAAGTACTACATGATCAAACTCCATGACTGACCTGCTCATCGGACAAAATTCGACTACCTCTCAATGTCGGCAACTCTAGTGGAGTCAACGTGCATCCATGGCCAGGGAGCGGTGGACTGTTCGAAGGATTGTTCCATAGAAGAACCATCTCCTCGAGGATGCATGGAAGACCAACAAAGCATGGCCTTTTCCCAAGCCTATTTAAGCATCATCTTGAAAAAGTTGGTGCTGGAAGCATCGAGTCTTGTGACGGTGAGGACGTCGGAGCGGCATGCGATTTCTCCTAGAGGATCATCGTCCAAGATCTCCCAGCCCTGAGGAGGAGAACTGCCTGGCGAATCCATTGGAGCAGCAACGAACTGCCTTCTCTTCAGGGGGAGGGGAACTGGCGAGGAGGAGATAAGAGTGTAGTAACCGCAGGGCCTCATCCCTTCCAACTGTAGCTCCTCGATCATTACTTAGCCAAGGGGTGAGGCTATTATTTACTACGTACTCCTACTGTAGCAGTACTAGTACTACTTTCTCAACTTGCAGTGCGATGTACTGTGCTTCTAGTATAGTGCACCAGTTTTGAACTCTTAATCTTAGGGCGAAGGAGCTACAGTTGGAAGTGGAGAGTAGTATTGTTCTCTGGAACCATCGTTGTACTATCAATGCAGGGATAGTACACCTGCGTAGTGGGTACTCTCGGTGCTCTATTCAAGCGCGTAGCTGGCCTACTCAGCTGTGCCTCTCATGCACACACTAACAACCTGTTTATCAGCAATAGTTACTGCGGGGGCAGAACATTTGAGTTATTTGATACAACGAGAGTAGGCTTTTCGCTTCCATTTGTGGAGATGTAATGGATCTCGTTGAACTTTGTTAGTAGTTCCTTCTTTATGGATGAGATGAGACAAAGCTTTTGCCTCCGTTTCAAAAAAATCACATCAAGAGGAATTTCTTTTATAGAGATGATAATGGAGTGAAGTCCATGTGTGCAATGCCGCAAGCTACAGAGTACTAGTAGAGTACTAGCACTTTACGTACAGAGCCATATTGCACAGTTCCCAAAGCTGCGCCAGGATTTTCTGGCTCCTCGGGCTTAATTGGGAGGCGCTAGTTTAAATATGCTACTTGCTGATGAGGAAGCTGCAAGCGAGGTGCGGCTAGGGCGAGCACGCGAGCCATGAGATGATGGGAAGGAAAACCCATTCACATGGCTGGGCTATCCAGTGCACCCAGATTGTGGTGCGACACATCCGTTCAACTTCAAAACTCAAACTACCCGTGTACAATATTGGCTCACAACAAAGTTACTATTAAAAAAAGGCCACCGTGAGTTCGGCCAAGATCTAACCCACAAAACGAGGTATACACTCCCATGACCACTAGTAGTACTCGTTGGAGTACAACGCAACCTAGATTTGCCCTTTGTCGCTAGTAGTACATTGTTCCTTACAAGAATCCACCAAATCATGCAAAGAAACCACTAATAATGCCAAGAAACTACTACCACTTGCATACGTGGCAGACTTAAGATAAGACTACCTTATCAACCATTGTACATGCCCTTACCAACCAGCCCTACCAAGAAACGACTACTCTACAAAGTGCTGTTATAGGCACGTTTCAACCCATGTCGCCCCTTACGTCAACGCCTTCTATTCGACCGGCAAGTTAGGCATTATGACTTGTGGGACCTACATGTCAGTCTGCACAAAAATCCCCAAGTGAAATCCGGTTAGCCATCCTCATCATGGGACACAGCTACCGCCGCCGGTAGAAGGCAAGGTCAAAACCGCCGGCGCGGCGGATCCCATCTTGCGGCAACCCGGATGCCAGATCCGTCCAGCGATCGCGGCCGCTAGCTAGCTAAGATAGCTCCGTCCAGCTGCTTGTCTGCAAGGTTTGCTAGCTAGATTGGCACGGCGGCGCAGTGGCTTGCTCGCGCGCGCAGCGCTAAGGCTAGCCATCTGGCTAGAGCGAAGGCCAGCGCAGCGGCTTGCTCGCGCGCGAGTCACGCCCGGGCCAGCCTGCCAACCCGTGCGGAGGCCAGCGCGGCGTCCGGCCGGTCCGGCGGACCAGCGGCCAACTCCCTCATCACCAGCGCCACCAACGAACACGCATCGGTACTGTTTGAAGTAATGTTTAGGAAAAATAATGATTTGAGGGGGAATATAATAGGACAGGTGGTCAGATGTGGGTCCCTCGTGTCAACGGTCAAACAAAATGTGTTGGCTTAAGCTGCCTCGTCAGCACGGACGTGTGGACCAATGTCAGGACCCTGATCCTAAGCCACATTGATCTAGCATGTAACACATCATATTGCTTTGTGGCCTCACGTGCGGTATTCCCATAGGTGCCACCTTACCTGGCCCAGGACCGTTTGCGTCTTTTGGCTCACGTATATGATAGTGTCGCTAGCATCCATATCACAGAGAAACCGGGCCGACCTGACTAGTCGCGAACCCAAAGTGGCACTAACTTATAGATCATGCATACATGACCCAGCAACGAACGTGTCGGTCATCGGCAAGTGAATTCGGGCTGTAGCAACTGGGCTAGCAGGACTCCAGGATTCCGGGCTATTGCAGGCTAACAGGATTCTGAAAGACACCGCGTGACATTTCCCCGAAGGGACATACACAGGATCGAAGAAGGACACATGCTACCAGTCTAAGTGTTCTGGAGCAGTAGCAACTAGGCTAACAGGACTCCGGTAAATCGGGTTGTAGTAGACTGCCATGTCTCAGTGGAAGCACTAGACTACATTTCCCCATAACAGAGGGTACCAAGGATAGACAACTAAGTTGTCGGATCCCATACATACCAAGCATTTCAATAATACACACAATATGCTCGATATGTGTAAATAGAACATGGCATCACAACAAAACTCTATGACTCAAAGTATTTATTCATTAGGCTCCGAGGAACCAAGAATTACAAACATGGGTCTCATGACCCAACATATAGAGCATACAAGCAACAAGAACAAGCGGAAGCTTAACTTGCCTGAGTACAAACAACTACAAATGAAAAGGCTGAGAAGCCTGACTATCTACAAGACCCTTCTGAGGGCACAAGATCGTAGCTGAGGTAACAAACTAAACGTCGAAGTCCACGCGGAACTACTAGCGAGACTGAAGTCTCTCTCTGCAAAAACATAAATTAAGAAAACGTGAGTGCAAATATACCCAGCAAGACTTACATCAGAACTAGCTACATATGCATCTGTATCAACAAAGGGGTGGCGGAGTTTAACTGCAGCAAGCCAGCTTTGACTCAGTGGCTATCCTGACTATGACTGCTGGTAACTCTTTTGAGGTGGCGCACACGAGCACACATATTCACCAATCAATACACCACTATGGATCCACTCCTGTCTCCCTACGAGAATGCCATCCATAGCACTCACGCTTATCGTGCGTATTTTAGAGTATCCACTTTCACTTGTCTATGAACTGTACAGGCAACCCAGAAGTCCTTTACCGCGGATGCGGCTATTCGAATAGATCATTTATAACCCTGTAGGGGTGTACTTCTTCACACACGCTCTCGCCACTTACCACCATGTACACGTCGTGTATCTCGGCAACCTTCAAGCGGAAGCCTGGCAAGGGAGTCGGCCACGACCTGACTAACCACACAAGTCTAGTCCAGGTTTATCGCCTATTCGGGTTCCATCCGCAACGAGATCCGGCTGGGGATTCGCTCATGGCCCCAAACGATGAGAGCAGGGTTCCCGAGGCACCAAACGGGTGTCTCGGTACACCGTGCCTCGTGTCTCTACTTCATCATAGCCCACCCCTAGGGTCAGTGCTACGCACGGCCCCCAACACATATCCAACAAACACCAGAAACTAGTTGCAACTCCTGGACAGAGATTAGGTTGACTAATAAGTTGAGAGAGCTTCGAGAGCCCAGAGCCCAATATGTGGTAGTAACTGTTCATGGATCACAAACAGAGAACACAGTTCCTGAGGACGGTTTCAATGAGACAACCCACCATGTACTCCTACATGGCATCTCACCGCTACCTTTGCCAAATCGTGTTCACACACTTACCTCTCAACAGTAAGACATGTTCACCACATTCCAATTCATCCCCGATTAACCATACCTGAATCAACTCTAAGCAGTAGCAGGCATGAAAAACAAGCATGAATGAGTAGGCACATCAGGGCTCAAACAACTCCTACTCATGCTAGTGGGTTTCATCTATTTAATGTGGCAATGCTAGGTCATGCAAAGGAAAGGGGTTCAACTACCGCAGCATGTAATAGTTGAATCATTGTTGTCCTAATGTAGTAAAAGAGAGCAGGAGCGAGAGAGTGGGATTGTATCGGAATGAACAAGGGGGTTTTGCTTGCCTAGAACTTCTGAAGATAGTATAGCTCTTCATCGGTGTCATCAAACTCATCATCAAAACTACATCCACTAAGAGGGGACAAATACCGGCAAACAGAGAAAGAACACAATCAATGTAATGCACAATACGATGCATGATCATGACATGGAAAAATGAGTGTGTTGGGCTAATGCAACTAAAACCAGGGTGGTTTGAGCTTATTTGAATCAAAGATTCAAATACCAACTCAAGTTATGAGCTCATATAAGTGCATTATCATGTTTTGATCTAAGCAGCAATGTTAAGTTGTTCAATCATGCATGAAACGAGTACAAATGGAAAGATTGGATTTTTCTGGTAAATTTTCATATATAATTTATTTCATTTCGAGTTATGATTGATTTTATATGATTTTTTGAAGCTTATAACATTTTCTGAAATAAATAAACCATTTAAGATTTATTTAAATTCCAGAAAAGAATTACTGCATCAGCATGATGTCACTGAGTCAACTGAGGTTGACCAGGTCAAACCTGACCAGTGGGTCCGAGTGGTCAGTAACACGGTGCTGGTCAGGGTCACTTACAACTGGGATCGGTCAACGGCCACGTCAGCAAAGTCAATGCTGACGCATGGGTCCAGTCAAAATTTAGATTATTTCTAACTAATTTCGTTAGCTGGCTAATTAATCTAGTGGGGCCCGTCTGTCGGTGTCACTAGGGTTTAATTAGTGTGACTGTCAGCGGCTAAAGACGACGCCACGTCAGCTCGCCGGAGGCTAACCGACAACGACCACGGCCGATGGCGGAGGTGTACCGTGCGCTCGCTACGGAGCACCATTCGATGTGCGGTTTGCTCCTACGGGTTCCTAGGAGTGAGGCGCATCCAAAGCAACAAGCGGTAGTAGCTGGGGTGGCCGAAGCTGACGGCGGCGAGCTCTTTTGCGGCTGCCGGAGTTCGGGTGCGCACGGGGATGCGATTGCGGTGTGCGAAGGAGCGAGGTAAGGCGCTAGCAATGCTCTACGAGTCGCGGCGAGCATAACGGATGCACGCCCGTGACTAAATGGTCACCGGGGCTTCGCTGGCGACGAGCCCGTGCGGCGGCAGCTGCTCTTAGCAAGGGGGCGGCGGCTACGACAACCAAACAGAGGCGGGGTTCGGGGGGAAATGACCGGGGGCTCATAGAGAACACTCAGGGACGGTCGCTGGGCTCGGAGGCATGGAGGAGGGGTGAGGAAGGGCCGGTGGCCACGGTCAACGACGCCGGTGGTGATGGCGTGTTCGGGTCTGCACGGGAGAGGGGACGAGAAGCCGAGGGATAGAGTAGAGAGCGAGGGGAAAAGTGAGAAGGGGCCTCGGGCATCTCCAGACGCGGATCAGGTCGAGGTAGGGCAAGGAGGAGGTGGCCGGGCACGCACACACGCATGCCACGCTTCCCCTCTGCCTACTGGTAGGAGGAAGAAGACGGCTCTGCCCTCTGGTGGGCTGGGCTGTCCAGGTGGCTGCATAATGGGCCGTCCATGTAAGCCAGGTGGGGTTCCTCTCTCTCTCTGTCATTTCTTTTATGTTTTCTATTTTCTGTAATTTGTTGGATCTGATTTGAAGCATCAAATCATTTAGAAATTTCCGTAAATTTTTATGTGAGCTCAGGAAACTAGTCCAAGGCCACATGCAAACTTACAAAAATTATTTGAACTTTATCTCTTTTATAATAGAAATATGTCCAACTCAAATATGTTAGTGATTTAATTCAAAGGCCCAAAATAAATATTTTAAAGCCTCCAAGAATATTGGTTTGAATTTTATTCTTGCCAATATTTTTCAAGGTTTAACAGGAACATTTTCTTGGGCTTCTTTGAGAAGATTTTAATGTTGATCATTTTTAAAAGGTTTATGAGGCTTTGAAAATCCCTCAATTCAAATTTCATTTGAATTTAAACATGATGACATGAATATCAAGCAAAGACAACAGGGGTTGAGCTAGGGCTGTGACAACTCACCCCCACTAAACAAGAATCTCGTCCCAAGATTCGAGACATGAGGTAAGAAGACAGAGGGACACAAAGCTAACACGATCTTCATGATCCAATTGCCCTTCTTGAAGATGTTGATCCATTCATCATATTTGTCTTGACGTCTTGCTCTGAGAATTCCATCCATCATGACAACAAGAAGAAAGGGAAAACTCTAGAATAATCGATGTTCTCGAAGATTGAGCAACTGATAATCAACTCATGAAATCAGACACAGAGCACCTCTTGATCTGAGATGTCCAAACACAGAATGAGAGGGATGGAAGAACAAATGACGGAGGTTCAATTTGGTAAGCAACAAGTCCATGCTTAAAGAAGATGGTGGACGGGGTCAAAGTAGCGAGGAGTTAATTGCCATGATTCCACAATGGGGCACCTCGGAGGGGGTGACTTGTACGATTATTCTTTGAAGTGGCAAAAAGAATTACTTTTTATTCAAAGATCATTGGAACTCTTCATACCAGGCTAGGGAAATTCGTAGTCGATCGTTTGAAGAAGTTCGAAAGGATGGCATACTCAGACTAGAATGGATGATGTGGACTACCTTGTTGAAGACAACACAACGGATGATTTTTGCTTATCATAGTAAATGGATGGGACCCTTGGTAAGTCCACTTTTGAAGATGACCCTGGATAGCAACTGCTGATAAGGCGTCCCATGGGAAATTGGCACAATGGCGGTGCAAGCTAGGAACAAAATGCAAATGTTGGGAATGTTCCAACCATCATATCTGCCTGAGTTTCAGATCTGGTTGGTAACGGGATATTTCAGACGCCATTTCTGGAAAAGAAAGTTCACAACACAAACTGACGAGATGACGTTGCGAGATTCTTGGGAAATAAACTATGATAACAAGCTCCAAAACATGAGCTGGTTCTGCTACATACATGTGAGCATGTTGTCCAAGACAAGAATGGCCACATAGTAGTCTTATAATAAAACACTATTGAGTTCAGGTGGGGAACCATCATTGAGGATATCAGAATCTTGTGCATCAACAAGTATTTGTACAACAACTCCTTTTCCTCAAACAAATCAATCAGTGGCTTGGTGTGCTAGGAACACATATGGAGTGGAGGCGCCCAACCTATCAAACCATAGAGCACTTCACACGTATGCGTGACTAACTTGGGATGATTCCATAGGAAGCAAAAACAAGCTTTCTCAAGTTCACGGCGGCAACTTGCATTGAATGGACATGAATTAGAGGAAGTCACTTCTTTCATCCAAACATATGCTTCATGAACAGAACACGAAACCATTTATTACAAAGTTTCCAACACTAACTTAGATGTTCAGCATGAATCATGCACAAGATGAAATTGTTGTCAATGGGCTCAACAACAAGCCATCCAGGCTTCCATATAGATGGAATTCCATAATTAAGTGAACACGGTGATAGCATTGGTCAGACCAAAGGATGTAATGGTGTATGCCCGAGGGATCAACCACGAGTAAGATAGCATTACGAACATCGTTTGTTTTGATTTGATTTGAGGATAGCCTGCGCTCAAATAAAAGTTTGAACAAGACAATAGATCCAATAACTGATCATGAGGACCAATTGATGAGGATATCTACTATCTCTTGAGCACTTGCGTTGGTTTTCCCTTGAAGAGGAAAGGGTGATGCAGCAAAGTAGCGTAAGTATTTCCCTCAGTTTTTGAGAACCAAGGTATCAATCCAGTAGGAGGCTACGTGCGAGTCCCTCGCACCTACACAAAACAAATAAATCCTCACAACCAACGCGATAAGGGGTTGTCATTCCCTACACGGTCACTTACAAGAGTGAGATCTGATAGATATGATAAGATAATATTTTTGGTATTTTTATAATAAATATGCAAAGTAAAATAAAAGGCAATGAAAATAACTAAGTCTTGGAAGATTTAATATGATGAAGATAGACCCGGGGGCCATATGTTTCACTAGTGGCTTCTCTCAAGAGCATAGATATTTTACGGTGGGTGAACGAATTACTGTTAAGCAATTGACAGAATTGAGCATAGTTATGAGAATATCTAGGTATGATCATGTATATAGGCATCGCGTCCAAGACAAGTAGACCAACTCCTTCCTGCATCTACTACTATTACTCCACACATCGACCGCTATCCAGCATGCATCTAGAGTATTATGTTCATAAGAACAGAGTAACGACTTAAGCAAGATGACATGATGTAGAGGGATAAATTCATGCAATATGATAAAAAACCCCATCTTGTTATCCTCGATGGCAACAATACAATACGTGCCTTGCTGCCCCTATTGTCACTGGGAAATGACACCGCAAGATTGAACCCAAAGCTAAGCACTTCTCCCATTGCAAGAAAGATCAATCTAGTAGGCCAAACCAAACTGATAATTTGAAGAGACTTGCAAAGATAACCAATCATACATAAAAGAATTCATGGAAGATTCAAATATTGTCCATAGATAAACTTGATCATAAACCCACAATTCATCGGTCTCAACAAACACACCGCAAAAGAAGATTACATCGAATAGATCTCCACAAGAGAGGGGGAGAACTTTGTATTGAGATCCAAAAGAGAGAAGAAGCCATCTAGCTAATAACTATGGACCCGAAGGTCTGAGGTAAACTACTCACACTTCATCGGAGAGGCTATAGTGTTGATGTACAAGCCCTCCGTGATCGATGCCCCCTCCGGCGGAGCTCCGGAACAGGCCCCAAGATGGGATCTCGTGGATACAGAAAGTTACGGCGGTGGAATTGGGATTATGGCTCCGTATCTGATCGTTTGGGGGTACGTAGGTATATATAGGAGGAAGAAGTACGTCGGTGGAGCAACAGGGGGCCCATGAGGGTGGAGGGCGCGCCTGGGGAGGGGGGGGGGTAGGCACGCCCCCTTACCTCGTGGCCTCCCTGTTAGTTGCTTGACGTAGGGTCCAAGCCTCCTGGATCATGTTCGGTGAGAAAATCACGTTCCCGAAGGTTTCATTCCGTTTGGACTCCGTTTGATATTCCTTTTCTTCGAAACCCTAAAATAGGCAAAAAAAACAGCAATTCTGGGTTGGGCCTCCGGTTAATAGGTTAGTCCCAAAAATAATATGAAAGTGGATAATAAAGCCCAATAATGTCCAAAACAGTAGATAATATAGCATGGAGCAATCAGAAATTATAGATACGTTGGAGACGTATCAAGCATCCCCAAGCTTAATTCTAGCTCGTCCTCGAGTAGGTAAATGATAAAAAAAGAATTTTTGATGCGGAATGCTACTTGGCATATTTTCAATGTAATTCTTCTTAATTGTGGCACGAATATTCAGATCCAAAAGATTCAAGACGAAAGATTAATATTGACATAAAATAATAATACTTCAAGCATACTAACTAAGCAATTATGTCTTTTTCAAAATAACATGGCCAAAGAAAGTTATCCCTAGAAAAACATATAGTCCGGCTATGCTCTATCTTCACCACACAAAGTATTTAAATCATGCACAACCCCGATGACAAGCCAAGCAATTGCTTCATACTTTTGACATTCTCAAAACTTTTTCAATCTTCACGCAATACATGAGCGTGAGCCATGGACATAGCACTATAGGTGGAATAGAATGGTGGTTGTGGAGGAGACAAAAAAGGAGAAGATAGTCTCACGTCAACTAGGCGTATCAACGGGCTATGGAGATGCCCATCAATAGATATCAATGTGAGTGAGTAGGGATTGCCATGCAACGGATGCACTAGAGTTATAAGTATATGAAAGCTCAAAAAGAAACTAAGTGGGTGTGCATCCAACTCGCTTGCTCACGAAGACCTAGGGCATTTTGAGGAAGCCCATCATTGGAATATACAAGCCAAGTTCTATAATGAAAAATTCCCACTAGTATATGAAAGTGACAACATAGGAGACTCTCTATCATGAAGATCATGGTGCTACTTTGAAGCACAAGTGTGGTAAAAGGATAGTAGCATTGTCCCTTATCTCTTTTTCTCTCATAATTTTTTTATTTGGGCCTTTTCTCTTTTTTATGGCCTCCTTTTTTCGTCCGGAGTCTCATCCCGACTTGTGGGGGAATCATAGTCTCCATCATCCTTTCCTCACTTGGGACAATGCTATAATAATGATGATCATCACACTTTTATTTTCTAACAACTCAAGAATTACAACTCGATTCTTAGAACAAGATATGACTATATGTGAATGCCTCCGGCGGTGTACCGAGATATGCAATGACTCATGAGTGACATGTATGAAAGAATTATGAACGGTGGCTTTGCCACAAATACGATGTCAACTACATGATCATGCAAAGCAATATGACAATGATGGAGTGTGTCATAATAAACGGAATGGTGGAAAGTTGCATGGCAATATATCTCTGAATGGCTATGGAAATGCCATGATAGGTAGGTATGGTGGTTGTTTTGAGCAAGGTATATGGTGAGTGTATGATACCGGCGAAAGGTGCGCGGTATTAGAGAGGCTAGCAATGATGGAAGGGTGAGAGTGCGTATGATCCATGGACTCAACATTAGTCATAAAGAACTCATATACTTATTGCAAAAATCTACAAGTTATCAAAGCAAAGTATTACGCGCATGCTCCTAGGGGGATAGATTGGTAGGAAAAGACCATCGCTCGTCCCCGACCGCCACTCATAAGGAAGACAATCAATAAATAAATCATGCTCCGACTTCATCACATAACGGTTCACCCTACGTGCTTGCTACGGGAATCACAAACTTTAACACAAGCATTTCTCGAATTCACAACTACTCAACTAGCATGACTCTAATATCACCATCTCCATATCTCAAAAGAATTATCAAGCATCAAACTTCTCATAGTATTCAACACACTCATAAGAGAATTTTATTATTAATCTTGTATGCCTAGCATATAAGGATTATTCAAGAAAATTACCATGCTATTTAAGACTCTCAAAATAATCTAAGTGAAGCATGAGAGATCAATAGTTTCTATAAAACAAATCCACCACCGTGCTCTAAAAGATATAAGTGAAGCACAAGAGCAAAACTATATAACACAAAAGATATAAGTGAAGCACATAAAGTATTCTAATAATTTTCGCATCATGTGTGTCTCTCCCAAAAGGTGTGTACAACAAAGATGATTGTGGTAAACTAACAAATAAATACTCAAATCATACAAGACACTCCAAGCAAAACACATATCATGTGCTGAATAAAAATATAGCTCCAAGTAAAGTTACCGATAGAAGTAGACGAAAGAGGGGATGCCTTCCGGGGCATCCCCAAGCTTTGGCTTTTAGGTGTCCCTAGATTATCCTGGGGGTGCCATGGGCATCCCCAAGCTTAGGCTCTTGCCACTCCTTGTTCCATAATCCATCAAATCTTTACCCAAAACTTGAGAACTTCACAACAGAAAACTCAAATTTGAAAATCTTGTGAGCTCCGTTAGCGAAAGAAAATAAAATACCACTTCAAGGTAATGAAATTAACTCATTATTTACTTATATTGGTGTTAAACCTACTGTATTCCAACTTCTCTATGGTTTATAAACTATTTTACTAGCCATAGATTCATCAAAATTAGCAAACAACACACGAAAAACAGAATCTGTCAAAAACAGAACAGTCTGTAGTAATCTGTAGCTAGCGCAAGATCTGGAACCCCAAAAATTCTAAACTAAATTTCTGGACGTGAGGAATTTATATATTAATAATCTGCAAAACGAATGAACTAAATATCACTTTCCAAATAAAAATGGCAGCAGTTCTCGTGAGCGCTAAAGTTTCTGTTTTTTATAGCAAGATTAACAAGACTTTCCCCAAGTCTTCCCAACGGTTCTACTTGGCACAAACACTAATTAATCACAAAAAACACAACCAAAACAGAGGCTATATAAATTATTTATTACTAAACAGGAGCAAAAAGCAAGGAATAAAAATAAAATTGGGTTGCCTCCCAATAAGCGCTATCGTTTAACGCCCCTAGCTAGGCATAAAAAGCAAGGATAGATCTAGGTATTGCTATCTTTGGTAGGCAATCCATAAGTGGCTCTCATAATAGATTCATAAGGTAATTTAATTTTCTTTCTAGTAAAGTGTTCCATTCCTTTCCTTAACGGAAATTGGAATCTAATATTTCCTCCCTTCATATCAATAATTGCACCAATCGTTCTAAGGAAAGGTCTAACAAGAATAATAGGACATGAAGGATTGCAATCTATATCAAGAACGATAAAATCTACGGGCACATAATTCCTATTTGCAACAATAAGAACATCATTAATTCTTCCCATAGGTTTCTTAATGGTTGAATCCACAAGGTGCAAGTTTAGAGAGCAATCATCAAAATCATGAAATCCTAACAAATCACACAAAGTCTTTGGAATCGTGGAAACACTAGCACCCAGATCACACAAAGCATAGCATTCATGATCTTCAATTTTAATTTTAATAGTAGGTTCCCACTCATCATAAAGTTTTCTAGGGATAGAAACTTCCAACTCAAGTTTTTCTTCATAAGATTGCATCAAAGCATCAACGATATGTTTGGTAAAAGCTTTATGTTGGCTATAAGCATGAGGAGAATTTAGCATGGATTGCAACAAGGAAATACAATCTAACAGAGAGCAATTATCATAATTAAATTCCTTGAAATCCAAAATAGTGGGTTCATTAATATTTAAAGTTTTGATCTCTTCAATCCGACTTTTATCAATTTTAGCATCAAGATCTAAAGACTCCGAATTCTTGGAACGCCTTCTAAGTAAAGGTGGATCATATTCAGTCCCATCATTATCATGATTCATATTGCAAAACAAAGATTTAATAGGGGACACATCAATAACTTTTATGTCTTCATCTTTATTATCATGGAAACTAGAAGAACACGCTTTTATAAAGGAATCTTTCTTAGCGCGCATCCTAGCAGTTCTTTCTTTGCACTCATCAATGGAAATTCTCATGGCTTTGAGAGAATCATTGATATCATGCTTAGGTGGAATAGATCTAAGTTTCAAAGAATAAACATCAAGAGAAATTCTATCAACGTTCCTAGCCAACTCATCAATCTTAACCAATTTCTCTTCAATCAAAGCATTGATATTCTTTTGCGGAGTAATAAATTCTTTAATATTAGATTCAAAATAAGAGGGAATCTTATTATAATTTCCATAATAATTGTTGTAGGAATTACCATAATTATTAGAGGAATTGTTAGGATAAGGCCTAGGATTAAAGTTTCCTCTATACGCGTTGTTACCAAAATTGTTCCTACCAACAAAATTCACATCCAAAGATTCATTATTATTCTCAATCAAAGTAGACAAAGGCTTATCATTAGGATCCGAAGAAAAATTTTTATTAGCAAATAATTTCATAAGTTCATCCATCTTTCCACTCAAAACATTAATTTCTTCTATCGCATGCACTTTCTTATTAGTAGATCTTTCAGTGTGGCATTGAGAATAATTAACCATAATATTATCTAGGAGTTTAGTAGCCTCTCCTAAAGTGATTTCCATGAAAGTGCCTCCCACGGCCGAATCTAAAAGATTTCTAGAAGCAAAATTCAATCCGGCATAAAAAATTTGTATAATCATCCATAAATTTAAACCATGAGTAGGGCAATTACGTATCATTAATTTCATCCTCTCCCAAGCTTGTGCAACATGTTCATGATCAAGTTGCTTAAAATTCATAATATCGTTTCTAAGAGAGATGATCTTAGTGGGAGGAAAATACTTAGAGGTAAAAGCATCTTTGCACTTATTCCATGAATCAATACTATTTTTAGGCAAAGACGAAAACGAAGCTTTAGCACGATCTCTAAGCGAAAAAGGAAATAGCTTCAATTTAACAATATCATTATCCACATCTTTCTTCTTTTGCATATCACACAAATCAACGAAGCTATTTAGATGGGTAGCGGCATCTTCACTAGGAAGGCCGGAAAACGGGTCTTTCATGACAAGATTCAGCAAGGCAGCATTAATTTCACAAGATTCAGCATCGGTAAGAGGAGCAATCGGAGTGCTAATAAAATCCTTGTTGTTGGTAATTGTGAAGTCACACAATTTAGTGTTATCTCGAGCCATCGAGACAAGCAAGCAATCCAACACACAAGCAAACAAGAAACGGGCAAAAAGAGGCAAATAGAGAAAGAGAGGGAGGATAGAGAGAGAGAGGGCGAATAAAACGGCAAGGGTGAAGTGGGGGAGAGGAAAACGAGAGGGAAATGGAAAATAATGTAATGCGGGAGATAAGGGTATGTGATGGGTACTTGGTATGTTGACTTTTGCGTAGACCTCCCCGGCAACGGCGCCAGAAATCCTTCTTGCCATCTCTTGAGCACTTGCGTTGGTTTTCCCTAGAAGAGGAAATGGTGATGCAGTAGAGTAGCGTAAGTATTTCCCTCAGTTTTTGAGAACCAAGGTATCAATCCAGTAGGAGGCTACGCGCGAGTCCCTCACACCTACACAAAACAAATAAATCCTCGCAACCAACGCGATAAGGGGTTCTCAATCCCTACATGGTCACTTACGACAGTGAGATCTGATAGATGTGATAAGATAATATTTTTGGTATTTTTATAATAAAGATGCAAAGTAAAATAAAAGGTAATGAAAATAACTAAGTGTTGGAAGATTTAATATGATGAAGATAGACCTGGGGGCCATAGGTTTCACTAGTGGCTTCTCTCAAGAGCATAGATATTTTATGGTGGGTGAATGAATTACTGTTGAGCAATTGACAGAATAGAGCATAGTTATGACAATATCTAGGTATGATCATGTATATAGGCATCACGTCCAAGACAAGTAGACCGACTCCTGCCTGCACCTACTACTATTACTCCTCACATCGACCGCTATCCAGCATGCATCTAGAGTATTAAGTTCATAAGAACAGAGTAATGCGTTAAGCAAGATGACATGATGTAGAGGGATAAATTCATGCAATATGATAAAAACCCCGTCTTGTTATCCTGGATGGCAACAATACAATACGTGCCTTGTTGCCCCTACTGTCACTGTGAAAGGACACCGCAAGATTGAACCCAAAGCTAAGCACTTCGCCTATTACAAGAAAGATCAATCTAGTAGGCCAAACCAAACTGATAATTCGAAGAGACTTGCCAACATAACCAATCATACATAAAAGAATTCAGAGAAGATTCAAATATTGTTCATAGATAAACTTGATCATAAACCAACAATTCATCGATCTCAACAAACACACCGCAAAAGAAGATTACATCGAATAGATCTCCACAAGAGAGGGGGAGAACTTTGTATTGAGATCCAAAAAGAGAGAAGAAGCCATCTAGCTAATAACTATGGACCCGAATGTCTGAGGTAAACTACTCACAGTTCATCGGAGAGGCTATGGTGTTGATGTAGAAGCCCTCCGTGATCCATGCCCCCTCCGGCGGAGCTCCGGAACAGGCCCCAAGATGGGCTCTCGTGGATACAGAAAGTTACGGTGGTGGAATTAGGGTTTTGGCTCCGTGTCTAATCGTTTGGGGGTATGTAGGTATATATAGGAGGAAGAAGTACGTCGGTGGAGCAACAGGGGCCCACGAGGGTGGAGGGGGGGTAGGCGCGCCCCCCTACTTCGTGGCCTCCCTGTTAGTTGCTTGACGTAGGGTCCATGTCTCCTGGATCATGTTCGGTGAGAAAATCACGTTCCCGAAGGTTTGATTCCATTTGGACTCCGTTTGATATTCCTTTTCTCTGAAACCCTAAAATAGGCAAAAACAGCAATTCTGGGCTGGGCCTCCGGTTAATAGGTTCGTCCCAAAAAATAATATAAAAGTGGATAATAAAGCCTAATAATGTCCAAAACAGTAGATAATATAACATGGAGCAATCAAAAATTATAGATATGTTGGAGATGGATCAATATCCTCTTTCTTCAAAACACACACACCCACACACACAAAAAGATATCCCTTAACATGAACTAAATTTGGCAAAGCTTTTTATCTTCCAACTCTCCAAGTTGTTGTTTAGCTTAACCAACTAGCTCAGGGGTATCCAACATTGATTCTTGGAGAAGGGGTGGTTTATATGAAACCAACTTGATCACGAACTCAACAAAGCGGTAAGGTGACAACCTGGTTATACTTCCGAGAAGTCTTTCGGAGAATCACGAACCACCGATATGTTATTAAGCTCGAGAACAATCTTGCTTTTCAGGGCAAGACGATATGATCAAATAAGCAAGGATTTGCACTATCCTAACCCATTGATAGAAAAGTGCACCGGAAATAAGGGCTAGGTAGCACGATCAATTTTTTTAGGGTGATGATTAAATAATCAACACACTAAGAATGTGGTTTTTGTCCATTTAACTAACAAGCAATGGAGTTTCTAAGAGTATAGATTTCACACATCATAGTTCACTTGTCGGCATTCCGGTTGAAACAACACGGGAACCGAGGGATGAATAATGATGGCGAGAAGTATCACTAAATTAGGAATTCATAAGAGGTGGTGCAATTCTCATGACATTCTTGACATAAGGAGGGTAATACTCCAAGGTAGAACAGAACAAAAGCTGGACTGGAATTTTGATATGTGGAGCACAACTGCTTTGACCCAATCCTAGATATGGATGAGGTGCTGGAGTTGTTTCTCCTAGTCATTCCGAAATAGAATGGCTCGACGGACCTCAAGAGTAAAAGCAACGGAGAACATGAAGAAGGTCGGATAACAACTAAAGAGGGACAACTCAAAGGAACATATAACTTTCTGAGTTGTGGATGCATAGACTAGTATGTCGAACCAAGTTCAACATGTTTCTTCCAGAGAACCTATGCAGAAAAGGAAGGACTGGCAGATTCACAATGTAGAATAGAGAACTCATTAGGAGTGCTCTAGTTGTGATCCTTTGGTTCAAGAGAACTCCTGCTATATTGGTTCATGGTATTGGAAGAATGATGTACCACGGACCTCGAGAACTATCGCAAAGGTTACTAATATCCTAAAGGAATGAGAAACACTACCAACATGAAGTAATCTTGGGTTCAAGGACCCAGGAATGGAATACCTACTAACTAATAACATCACGGGATGCTTTCGAGAATGATGGCCAGAATCATCACACTAGGAATATAAAGCATTGCTAAATTACTGGGTGGTTCTCTAGGATGCCTAGGGTCATAATACTAGCTCCAACATACATGTCAAGGCAATGGAGTACCTCAACAGACCGTTTAGTGCGCCTAATCTAGCCCAAAGAAACATCGGGAATAGAAAGAAGGGAGTTGCAAATGCATCAGACTATTTAGAAACCTTGGATGACTCGGACAGCATAACGGCTGTAAATGCTCAAAAAGATTTGAGACATCCTGCAAAATAGTGGCATGACCACTCAACAACACAATATCAAGGTTCTGAGGCCAGCTATGAACGTACGGAAGTACTAGAAACTAAACTGAGAGTTGAATCCATCAATCCCATAGGTCGATAGATTAATCACACGTGATCCTGATAGAAGATGAGAAAGCCTAGTTCTTAATCCCCGTAGAAAAGAAAAGGATGACTCATATCAGAAGGGCATAAGGTAAAGGAGTAAAAGAACATTACGTTCCCTTCCACAATAAATTTCCTTATATAACTAAAGCATTTCTAGACTCAACTTTGACCAGTTTGGCTTGGTAATCCTACAGGCAGTCAGGCTCTCATACCAAAGATGTTAGGACCCCCATCCTAAGCCACATCGATCTAGCATGTAACACATCATATCGGTTTGCGGCCTCACGCACAGTATTCCCACGGGTGCCACCTTACCTGGCCCGGGACCGGTTGCGCATTTTGGCTCACGTATATGATAGTGTCGCTAGCATCCATATGACAGAGAACCCGGGCCGACATGACTAGTCGTGAACCCAAAGTGGCACTAACTTATAGGGACATGTATACATGACCCAGGAACGAACGTGTCGGTCATCAGCGAGTGAATTCGGGCTGTAGCAACTGGGCTAGCAGGACTTCGGGATTCCGGGCTGTTGCAGGCTAACATGATTCCGAAAGACACCGTGTGACATTTCCTTGAAGGGACAGACACAGGATCGAAGGACACATGCCTGCCAGTGTAAGTGTTCCGGAGCAGTAGCAACTGGGCTAACAGGACTGCGGTAAACTGGGCTGTAGCAGACTACCATGGCTCAGTGGAAGCACCAGACTACATTTCCCCATAAGAGAGGGTACCAAGGATAGACAACTAAGTTGTCGGATCCCATACATACCAAGCATTTCAATCATACACACAATATGCTCGATATGTGTAAATACAACATGGCATCACAAAAAAAACTCTATGACTCAAAGTATTTATTCATTAGGCTCCGAGGAACCAAGAATTACAAACATGGGTCTCATGACCCAACATACAGAGCATACAAGCAACAAGCACAAGTGGAAGCTTAACTTGCCTGAGTACAAACAACTACAAATGAAAAGGCTAAGAAGCCTGACTATCTACAAGACCCTTCCGAGGGCACAAGATCGTAGCTGAGGTAACGAACTAAACATCGAAGTCCACGCGGAACTACTAGCGAGACTGAAGTCTCTCTCTGCAAAAACATAAATTAAGCAAACGTGAGTACAAATGTACCCAGCAAGACTTACATCAGAACTAGCTACATATGCATCAGTATCAACAAAGGGGTGGTGGAGTTTAACTCCAGCAAGCCAGCTTTGACTCAGTGGCTATCCTGTACTACGACAGGTGGTAACTCTTTTGAGGTGGCGCACATGCATCCACATATTCACCAATCAATACACCACTATGGATCCACTCCCGTCTCCCTACGAGAACGCCATCCATAGCACTCACGCTTATCTTGCGCATTTTAGAGTATCCACTTTAACTTGTCTATGAACTGTACAGGCAACCCAGAAGTCCTTTACCGCGGATGCGGCTATTCGAATAGATCATTTATAACCCTGCAGGGGTGTACTTCTTCACACACGCTCTCGCCACTTACCACCATATACCCGTTGTGTATCTCGATAACCTTCAAGCGGAAGCCTGGCGAGGGAGTCGGCCACGACCTGACTAACCACACAAGTCTCTAATCCAGGTTTATCACCTATTCGGGTTCCATCCACAAGGAGATCCGGTCGGGGTTTCGCTCACGGCCCCAAACGATGAGAGCAGGGTTCCCGAGGCACCAACGGGCGTCTCGGTATACCGTGCCTCATGTCTCTACCGCATCATAGCCCACCCATAGGGTCAGCGCTGCGCACGGCCCCCAACACATATCCTACAAACAACAGAAACTAGTTGCAACTCCTGGGCAGAGATTAGGCTGATTAATAAGTCGAGAGAGCTTGGAGTGCCCGGAGCCCAATGTGTGGTAGTAACTGTTCATGGATCAAAAACACAGAACTCAGTTCCTGAGGACGGTTTCAATGAGGCAACCCGCCATGTACTCCTACATGGCCTCTCACTGCTACCTTTACCAAATCGTGTTCACACACTTAGCTCTCAATAGTAAGACATGTTCACCACATTCCAATTCATCCCCGATGAACTAGACCTGACTCAACTCTTAGGAGTAGCAAGCATGACAAACAAGCATAAATGAGTAGGCAC